>NW_017307606.1:61600-84078 GCF_000935625.1 Nanorana parkeri
GGCTTAAGCAGTGGTGTATTCTGGTTTGGGGCTGCCCTAGGCAAGATAAAACTTTGTGTCCACCCCCACCCCACTACATTAAATGTACCCCACCCGGCTGTGGTCTCAGGTGGGCTCTGCGGGGTTTGTGGTGGGCTTTGCAGGCAGCGGAGCCCCCTATGGATTCTGCAGAGCCCACCACAGATTCTGCAAAGCCCCCTGAAACCCAGCAAAGCCCCCCACAGATCCTGCAGGATTTCAGGAAGGCTCTGCAGAGTTTGTGGTGGGCTTTGCAGGCAGCAGAGCCCCCTATGGATTCTGCAAAGCCCACCACAGATCCTGGAAAGCCCCCTACGGATCCTGCAGAGCCAACCAAAAGGTATTGCACAGAACACTTGAGACTCTTTGGTGGGCTGTGCAGAATCTATGCTGAGCTCTGCCAGCACAGTCCTCGTACCTTGCATGGCCTGACCTCTGTGGAACACGGCCTCCTCATCCTCGGCGCCAGACACGGCCTCCTTGTCATCTTCGCCGCCCGACTGGAGCTTCGGCGACGCCACCCACTTACTCCGTCGGTGTCTCGCCCCCCGCCTTCTCTGTCTCTGAGGCCACTCAACAAATGTCTTCTCTCATGGGGCCGCTTGCCAAATTTCATACTTTAAAATAAAATGTAACTGTATCCGGTATGGCACTACAGACACCAATATACAAACAATAAGGCCTTATTCATATCTGTTGGTTTAGGTGTGATTAGATATTCCTGCATCAGAAACTTGCGTTTTACTGCAGCAAAAATCCCTAATCTGGTGTTTACAAGTGGCAGCTGTCACCTATTCAAGTTAATGACCAGGTGACAGCAGCTCCATGTAAACGCCTGCACACCGCATGTAATGATACGTGATATGATTACATGCGGTTAGAAAACACTCTCCCTGGATGCACAATGCAGGGAGAGTGATTGATTCTTTACTGAATGTAAACATATCACGTATCTTTACATGCGGTGTGCAGGCATTTACATGCAACTGCTGTCACCTGATCATTAACTTAGGTAACAGCTGCCATTTGTAAACGCCAATTTAGGGATTTCTGCTGCAGGAAAACGCAAGTTCCTGACGCAGAACTCCCTAATAGCACCTAAAATAGAGGTGTGAATGCAGCCTAATACACTTCTACAACCCCCCCACCCCTAAAAAAAAACAAAAAAAACCCCTGTACATATAAAATAATAACCTCCCCCCATACACATGAGAAAATATGTAATATATATATATAGATATATTACATATATAAAGTGTGTGTGTGGGGGGGATACTGACTGGGGTTGTAATATATATATATATAAACAACCCCAGTCAGTGTCCCCCCACACACATTTAACATAACTACCAGTGCCACCCCCCCTAAAATACAATCTGGAGCCCCTGGCCCCGCTCTCCTGCTTACCTTGTTGCAGGGAGGAGGCTGTGAGGCGGCACGTTGGTCCCGGTGATCGGTGGTCGATTGGGAAGGTCTGCTGCAGACCTTTCCAATCGATCCTGCACAATCCTTTCGGCCAGCGTTCACTGAAAGAGCGCTGGCCGAAAGGATCCGAGTGCCGACACAGACTCAGCTACACGGTCTGCATCCGACAGAGATGCAGACCGTGTAGCTGCTCCCGCAAGTCAGGTATGCGGTCCGTGACCGCGTACCTGACTTCTGAGCTGGCTGCGGGTCACAAAGTACCGGCTCGCGGGCCGCAACTGGTCCGAGGGCCGGTACATTGAGACCCCTGCATTTTTGCCGCTCCCTAGGAATCTGCCGCCCGAGGCAAACGCCTTGCTTGCCTTGTGGCAGATACGCCCCTGGGTTAAGTCATCTTCAGGCCTTAATTAAAAATGGCTCTGACAGCAAAATGTTTAATAGACATACTGTACAAACCAGTGGTTCCATTACTAAGGGCTTGGAGGGGTGGGTGGCTATTTAAATAAATTTAAAAAAATAACTGGAAAGAAAGGCAAAATGATAAAAAAAAAACAAAAAACAGTTGTATTGATCACAATAGGCGGCTATATTATCTTTTCAACTTTTTTTTAAATAAAGCCCTCTAAGTGGCCACACAAGCAAGCCATGTATTTGATTTCAATGGTTTTATTTACAATCCAATGACAAGCACTTTTGGCTGTTGGAAGTGCCTGTTATCACACGCAGTGATTTTGCAATGTAAAACAAACCTGTCTGGCCTGAAATACAGGAGCTACAATTGTTGACTAGGGATAAGGGTTCCCAGCAGCCATTTATTCGTGTGTAGAAGTTTAGGGGTCGCTGACTGTCTCTGTGTAGGGAAAGTTAGGTGCTATAAAGTAAGATTACCAGAATTTCTAAATGAAATCTGGGGACAACCTACTGACCACACCCACAAAATGACATCATTAGTAGCTATACCCACAAATCCCACCCCCTTTTTAACATGCTCTCAAACAATCGATCACAGACTTTTGGAACAAGGCATAGACATTTAAAGTATAAATACAAAACAAACAGGTTTCAAATAAGAAGCACCAAGATATGCATGTATAGTTAGGAGGGATGCTTTGAAGTCATCAAGGGAAAACACTGAGCACTAGGAGGTGTAGCCAATATGGTAGAGCTAGCAACATGACAAGATGCAGTTACTTTCAAATAAATATCACATGCTCTACCTACATGGCAGCAGCTCATACATATCACAACCAATATGATTAGGCCAGTCTCAATAAAAGAATGCAACGGTTTGCTGTCCCACTTCCATTCCTCAAGCCTTAGTGCCAGTTGCACACAGGAAAGCTTGTACACTCCCACTATCACACCTCAGTGCCAGTCACCAGCTAGTGGTTGGTGGGTCAGTCGTGATCTACCTATCACATGCTTGTGATAGATGGGTAGATTGTGAATGATAGCTTGCTGACCCTGCTTTAAGTAGTGGTACTACCCAGAGCAGATGCCACTACCGCCAGGGACATGACAAGGATGTTTGTTTGCTGGGGAGCACTTTAAAACAAAGAGTGTCCCCAGCAAAAGGGGACAGAGGTCAACCATACTATACAGTGCTATACTGTGCTACATTGTGGTAAATTGCTGTGGATTGCAGTGTGGTGAGCTACATATTCTTGTCCCCCTCTTGTTCACAGTTCAGAGACCCAGCCATCCTTTTTAGGACTACCTTTTTGTGTGTGTCAGCAACAAATATAGTTGCTGTTAAGCTGCTGCACCCCCCCCCCCCCCCCTTTCCTTTTTAATATCTGATAAAAAATATGGTTGTGGTTTAGTGTTTCAGGGATTACTACACGTTTTCATTCATCCTAATTGGGACATCTACTATCTGTTCCATGAAACTGTCCCTCAATAATTTCAGGAAACGGCAAGCCTTGGTTGAGTGTGCAGTTCTGTTTGCCCAATGAATGTCTGGATAATTGAAGTCCCCTATTATAACGTTACCCTTTTTCCCCAGCCAATTCAATCTGTGAGAGGAGCTAATTCTCCTCATCTTCCTTTATGTTCGGTGGTCTGTATACCCCCACAATCAGTTTACTATTTACTTCAGTCTAGTTCTAGCCACATGGACTCAGCACCTTCACAATTTCCATCAGCGATGTCTTCACGCATTTACATCTGCAGATTGCTCTTCACATACATGGATACCCTTCCCCCCTTCTACCAACCCTGTCTCTCTGAAACAGACTGTACCCATGTATGTTAACTGCCTAGTCATGCAAGCTGTCCAGACCCGTTTCTGTTACTCGCACAAAGTCGAGTAACAGAAGTTCAAGGTCTTCCAGTTTGTTAGTTAGATTTCTAGCATTCGCATGGATACCCTTTAATCTAGAGTTAGTGTTATGCAGTCCATTACTGCTCATTTCTGAATTAAAACTATCCTCCTCCAGACCTACTATATTGGACAAATGATAAGTTTAACCCACTACCGAGTCTTCTGTACCCCATCACTTTTCCTCCTCTATATTAAGTGGCCCTCTAAACCCCTGCTCTCTAAGGTCACTCCGTTTCCTTTCCCTCCCCCATAATCTAGTTTAAAAGCTCCTCCAGTCTTCTAACCATTTTTTTCCCTAGCAGAGCTGCACCCTCCCCATTCAGGGAGTATTACCTTTACAGCTAGGGTACCCACACTTATTACCTTTGTATCTACAATGCCCACACTTGTTACAGTACTGCTACAATGCCCCCAATTAGTACAGTACTGCTACAACAACCGCAATTATTACAGTACTGCTACCAGTAATTATTACTAGGGATGCAGCATGATGTTTTATGTTGTTCATACTTAAACGTTAATGGTGAATGTAACAGATCTGTGGGTTAAGAAAAGTCAGCCAGCATAAACAGACAGGAAGACCTCTGCAGATGTATGTGGGAATGTTTCTTTGCCCATGTTTGTTCAGCTATAATTCCAAAACATCAAAAAGAAAGAAACATTTAGTAATCAACTGTTTCAACCTCTGAGCCTGAAACTATATACCTAAAAAAAAATCAGTTTTGGAAATAGAGCCGTCTATACAAATTTGAAACATCACTGTGCTTACTGAATAAATCAACACATGGAGCAAAGTGCAGTATCCAGAGCAACCAGTCAGAATCAATCTCGTACTGATCTAACATCTGAAAAATGAAATCTAATATGTAACTGTAAGATAATTTGTTTGTTGTAAACATTTTGTTTTAAGCTGGCCTTATCATAACCCCCCCAGAAGAAGCAAAGCAAGAAAAAGCCTATGCAGTCAAGAAGCCCCAGTAAGTAACAATAAACTAAGTGGCCTTTAAGATTCATCAATGTATCTTCCATACCTGTAGGCCATTTGCACCCCCGACTGAAGCCTGCCTAAGTCTGGGCTCCGAACGAGGATGGCACTCACTCCTATGATGCTGGGGGCAACCATACAACACTAGCTTCTCCTGGCAACATAACAGGACAGAGCTATGCAGAACACTGCAAGTTCTTTATGCAGCTTCAGTGGGGGTGCAAATGGCCTACAGGTATGGAAGATACATCAATGACAATAATTAATTTATTCTTACCTACTGCCACTTCTTGATGGCATAAGCTTTTTCATTACAAAGGTGACCCTTTAATGCTGCATTAATATATTTGTTTTCAGATTTATAAAAATGAGACTTCTTAAAAGGAGAATTATGGGAAGAGTGAAATACACTCATCCCCATAATAAGAGCCAACGTGTGACACTGAAGCTGTCACACCTCGGCTCTATTGTTCGGGAACTGAGCAATCACATACCGCTGATCACTCAGTTCCTGATCATCCTCCTGCAGAGAGCAGTGACTGTCAGTCACCGCTCCCCGCAGGAATTCCCCCTCCCCTCACTGTTCCTCCAGCACTGACTGGAGGAATGGACGGGGAGGGGGCAGGCCCAGCTGGCACTGCTTCTGTCAATCTGCCTGTTAATCAGGCAGTAGGGTGGATCCAGACAATATTGACGGGATCTATCCCAGCTGCAGCGCGGCTCTGCGCTGTCAGCAGATAGTGGGCAATAGCCCGCTATATGCTGAGTTTTGGGTCACAGGAGGACATTAGTATATGTCCTCATGTGACCTTAAAAAGAACTGTGGCCAAAAAGATTGGGCTATAGTTCTGTTTTAATCTGATTCTCCATTATTGTTTAGTTTTCTATGCTTCAGAACATGTTGTGTGAATACATGAAGGGCCATCTTTCTACATACCTTTGTAAACAATAATGCAATACTATTTGTTTTGTCTATAAGCATAACAAATATTATATTGAATATGGATTATAGTAATTTGCTGAGATGACCTTTAACTACTTGAAGACCGGGGTGTTAAACCGCCTTCCAATCCAGGCCATTTTTCAGTATTCAGTGCTGCAGTACTTTGACTGACATATATTCAGTCGTGGAACGATTTACTGAAATGAATTTCATACAACTTTTTAGGGACAGATAGAGCATTCTTTTGGTGGTATTTTGAGAAAAAAACAAACAAACAGTTTTCTCTACATTATATTATGAAAATATTTATTATTGCCCAATTTTCTCGGTAAAATATAAAAGATAGGGAAACATTGGTTACATAGACACCAATCATGTCAAGCCTTAAAATTGTGCGTGCCCACAAAGTCACAAAAAAAACTACCATACCCAAAATTGGCCATAGGAAATGCTTTAAAAGCTTTTACTGCTCTTCAGTTTAGTGTTATCAGTGATTAATGGCCCTAAAATTATTAATATGTAACAGGTGCAGCGCAATGGGCACAATCGTCATTTTTCCCACGTAGGCACACCTGACGCATGTTTATGTGTGTATGTGGAAGCGGGGGATTTTAAATGTTTTTTGTGTTTTTAAAAAAAAAATTTGTATGCTACTTAAATTTTGTTTTATGCTACTAAGTTTTTTGTTTTTTTTACACTTAACGTTATTGCTATCACATAGGGATAGCAAGCCCCCTATGTGATAGCCAATTTACAGTGACAGGTCCTCTTTATGGAGACATCAGGTGTCTCTAAGACCCCCAAATGTCACCTAGGGAATCCCAAGGAAGCTGATGTAGCCAGGAATGACAGCTAAATGCGTACGTGATGTACTATATTACTCCCTCCATTCAAAGAATGGGGAGGAGATCCGAGGGAGATTGTGTACTAATCACCCTCTGATCTTCGGTCACAGAGCTGATGTGCCTGTCTGGAGCCCGCACCGGGCACAGCAGGCATCGGGATCGGCTGCGCCAGGGGTGGGCTCCACATGCAAAATACAAGCGATCGGGCGGCTCTACAGCCATCGCTCAAATTTAAGCAGTTTCCCGCTCGTGTGTGCACAAGTGGGGCAGGGAAGGACGTTTTAAAACACCCACCCACATCTAGAAGGCTTCCGTCCGGCCATTTATGTACATCTAATGGACGGGAAGCAGTTAAAACAGAGTGGAATCACATTGTCTTTCATTACAGAGTGGTTGAAACAGAGTTAAATTGATGTTGAAACTTTAGGAAGAGATCTTTTAATAAAAGTAATTATTCTGCTTTCATTTTTAAAATGAAACAAGGAATCCAACTGGCTGCGATAGGCAGCTACTCAACTTTTATTTAGTCATGCTTACTTTGGTTTTCATAAATCAGCTCCAGAATGTAAAAATACATAAAATATGTTTTATTAAAACAAAACAAAATATGTGTGTAATGCTGAAAAACAGATTAATTGTTTTTATATAGCACATAAATATGTTCCACATTTAAAAAAAAAACCCTTGCTGTTGTTTGCCAAGTTTTTAAACCTTTCTCACGAGATTAGACAAAAACTTTCTCACATGAAGCATGTCAGATCTGTATGGAAAATCTGGCTTGTTTCCACAACACAAGCCAGTCTGGATTCTCTTGAGGACAAGTGCCGACATCAATTTGTCACTGCTCCTCTTTAATGGCATTTTTATATATTTCAAATATTTATTCTACAGCATCCCTGATTTCTCATTCTCACAGAAAAACAACACACCGCTGCTTCTTTCCTTGAAAAAAAAAATGCTTTTATAGTTGTGCACCATGACAAAAGTAATTTAACGTGCTCCTACTCCATTAAATCGATCTAAATAAACACAGGGACAAGCTCCAAATCAGACAGCTTAGAAAATAAAGTTTTATAACTTCATTCTAGCCCCTGAATTGCAATTACAAAATACATGGCACAGAGATATTGTGCCATTCTAGATCACCATTGTGAATGACAAAACAGGGCAGTGGACCTCTATTATAAGGAAATTTCTAGCCAGGAATTCAGCACAAATCCATATCCATGTTTAATCACCCTCATTGTTTTGGTCATAGATGTGTCAAGGGGGAATTTCTGCCAACAGAATCACAAAAAATTATATTATACCTTTCAGCCACTTCCACTAGTGATAATAAGAATTTAAATCCAGTGATTCTGCTGATGGTGAAGTGTCACCAGCAGCAGAAACATCTCTTTGACATGGGCTTCATGCTGGCCATACCTATGTTTATACAGTCATTCTATTAAAACACAAATGTGATATTTTGCTGAAATCTAGCAATTTCTGATCATTTTTACTACTACTTTTAGCAACCCTGACTAATTTTGCAGACTCAAAAAGATAATACATTTGGATGGGTTGAAAAATGATGAATATTTTTTTACCTTGACCATGAGGTGTATGGAGCAATTGATATTTTCTGAAATAACCCCAATAATCTTCTAAAACTGAAAATGATCAAAGTGATGCAGGCAAGTTTGTTATTTGTGATGCACTGACTAATACCTTACCCAATTAAAGTTTAGAAATCCAGGGGTTGTCTTTAAGGGATTAGTTCACATTTGTAAAAAAAAAAAGGGAAGAAGCAAAGCAAGAAAAAGCCTATGCAGTCAAGAAGCCCCAGTAAGTAACAATAAACTAAGTGGCCTTTAAGATTCATCAATGTATCTTCCATACCTGTAGGCCATTTGCACCCCCGACTGAAGCCTGCCTAAGTCTGGGCTCCGAACGAGGATGGCACTCACTCCTATGATGCTGGGGGCAACCATACAACACTAGCTTCTCCTGGCAACATAACAGGACAGAGCTATGCAGAACACTGCAAGTTCTTTATGCAGCTTCAGTGGGGGTGCAAATGGCCTACAGGTATGGAAGATACATCAATGACAATAATTAATTTATTCTTACCTACTGCCACTTCTTGATGGCATAAGCTTTTTCATTACAAAGGTGACCCTTTAATGCTGCATTAATATATTTGTTTTCAGATTTATAAAAATGAGACTTCTTAAAAGGAGAATTATGGGAAGAGTGAAATACACTCATCCCCATAATAAGAGCCAACGTGTGACACTGAAGCTGTCACACCTCGGCTCTATTGTTCGGGAACTGAGCAATCACATACCGCTGATCACTCAGTTCCTGATCATCCTCCTGCAGAGAGCAGTGACTGTCAGTCACCGCTCCCCGCAGGAATTCCCCCTCCCCTCACTGTTCCTCCAGCACTGACTGGAGGAATGGACGGGGAGGGGGCAGGCCCAGCTGGCACTGCTTCTGTCAATCTGCCTGTTAATCAGGCAGTAGGGTGGATCCAGACAATATTGACGGGATCTATCCCAGCTGCAGCGCGGCTCTGCGCTGTCAGCAGATAGTGGGCAATAGCCCGCTATATGCTGAGTTTTGGGTCACAGGAGGACATTAGTATATGTCCTCATGTGACCTTAAAAAGAACTGTGGCCAAAAAGATTGGGCTATAGTTCTGTTTTAATCTGATTCTCCATTATTGTTTAGTTTTCTATGCTTCAGAACATGTTGTGTGAATACATGAAGGGCCATCTTTCTACATACCTTTGTAAACAATAATGCAATACTATTTGTTTTGTCTATAAGCATAACAAATATTATATTGAATATGGATTATAGTAATTTGCTGAGATGACCTTTAACTACTTGAAGACCGGGGTGTTAAACCGCCTTCCAATCCAGGCCATTTTTCAGTATTCAGTGCTGCAGTACTTTGACTGACATATATTCAGTCGTGGAACGATTTACTGAAATGAATTTCATACAACTTTTTAGGGACAGATAGAGCATTCTTTTGGTGGTATTTTGAGAAAAAAACAAACAAACAGTTTTCTCTACATTATATTATGAAAATATTTATTATTGCCCAATTTTCTCGGTAAAATATAAAAGATAGGGAAACATTGGTTACATAGACACCAATCATGTCAAGCCTTAAAATTGTGCGTGCCCACAAAGTCACAAAAAAAACTACCATACCCAAAATTGGCCATAGGAAATGCTTTAAAAGCTTTTACTGCTCTTCAGTTTAGTGTTATCAGTGATTAATGGCCCTAAAATTATTAATATGTAACAGGTGCAGCGCAATGGGCACAATCGTCATTTTTCCCACGTAGGCACACCTGACGCATGTTTATGTGTGTATGTGGAAGCGGGGGATTTTAAATGTTTTTTGTGTTTTTAAAAAAAAAATTTGTATGCTACTTAAATTTTGTTTTATGCTACTAAGTTTTTTGTTTTTTTTACACTTAACGTTATTGCTATCACATAGGGATAGCAAGCCCCCTATGTGATAGCCAATTTACAGTGACAGGTCCTCTTTATGGAGACATCAGGTGTCTCTAAGACCCCCAAATGTCACCTAGGGAATCCCAAGGAAGCTGATGTAGCCAGGAATGACAGCTAAATGCGTACGTGATGTACTATATTACTCCCTCCATTCAAAGAATGGGGAGGAGATCCGAGGGAGATTGTGTACTAATCACCCTCTGATCTTCGGTCACAGAGCTGATGTGCCTGTCTGGAGCCCGCACCGGGCACAGCAGGCATCGGGATCGGCTGCGCCAGGGGTGGGCTCCACATGCAAAATACAAGCGATCGGGCGGCTCTACAGCCATCGCTCAAATTTAAGCAGTTTCCCGCTCGTGTGTGCACAAGTGGGGCAGGGAAGGACGTTTTAAAACACCCACCCACATCTAGAAGGCTTCCGTCCGGCCATTTATGTACATCTAATGGACGGGAAGCAGTTAAAACAGAGTGGAATCACATTGTCTTTCATTACAGAGTGGTTGAAACAGAGTTAAATTGATGTTGAAACTTTAGGAAGAGATCTTTTAATAAAAGTAATTATTCTGCTTTCATTTTTAAAATGAAACAAGGAATCCAACTGGCTGCGATAGGCAGCTACTCAACTTTTATTTAGTCATGCTTACTTTGGTTTTCATAAATCAGCTCCAGAATGTAAAAATACATAAAATATGTTTTATTAAAACAAAACAAAATATGTGTGTAATGCTGAAAAACAGATTAATTGTTTTTATATAGCACATAAATATGTTCCACATTTAAAAAAAAAACCCTTGCTGTTGTTTGCCAAGTTTTTAAACCTTTCTCACGAGATTAGACAAAAACTTTCTCACATGAAGCATGTCAGATCTGTATGGAAAATCTGGCTTGTTTCCACAACACAAGCCAGTCTGGATTCTCTTGAGGACAAGTGCCGACATCAATTTGTCACTGCTCCTCTTTAATGGCATTTTTATATATTTCAAATATTTATTCTACAGCATCCCTGATTTCTCATTCTCACAGAAAAACAACACACCGCTGCTTCTTTCCTTGAAAAAAAAAATGCTTTTATAGTTGTGCACCATGACAAAAGTAATTTAACGTGCTCCTACTCCATTAAATCGATCTAAATAAACACAGGGACAAGCTCCAAATCAGACAGCTTAGAAAATAAAGTTTTATAACTTCATTCTAGCCCCTGAATTGCAATTACAAAATACATGGCACAGAGATATTGTGCCATTCTAGATCACCATTGTGAATGACAAAACAGGGCAGTGGACCTCTATTATAAGGAAATTTCTAGCCAGGAATTCAGCACAAATCCATATCCATGTTTAATCACCCTCATTGTTTTGGTCATAGATGTGTCAAGGGGGAATTTCTGCCAACAGAATCACAAAAAATTATATTATACCTTTCAGCCACTTCCACTAGTGATAATAAGAATTTAAATCCAGTGATTCTGCTGATGGTGAAGTGTCACCAGCAGCAGAAACATCTCTTTGACATGGGCTTCATGCTGGCCATACCTATGTTTATACAGTCATTCTATTAAAACACAAATGTGATATTTTGCTGAAATCTAGCAATTTCTGATCATTTTTACTACTACTTTTAGCAACCCTGACTAATTTTGCAGACTCAAAAAGATAATACATTTGGATGGGTTGAAAAATGATGAATATTTTTTTACCTTGACCATGAGGTGTATGGAGCAATTGATATTTTCTGAAATAACCCCAATAATCTTCTAAAACTGAAAATGATCAAAGTGATGCAGGCAAGTTTGTTATTTGTGATGCACTGACTAATACCTTTGAACATCCAAAAAATGAGACTGAACAGACAATCATATATAAAAAAAATCAGTGTGTGGTCACTGTGGGTAGAGATATCTATCGACCAAACACATGTTGGCATTCTGTACTTGATGCAGTCACAATGCATCTCTCTGCTGCTACAATTTGAGCTGCCTAAGTAGAGAAATCAGTGCCACTAACATGACAGAATATTGGCAATTCCTGGAGTGTCTGGGTCTCAAATTTCCAGGCCGACCACCCTTCCCTGACCCTTATTTCATCACTGTTCTTCTGCTGCTAATAAAAGTACTAAAAGCTGCTGCATAATGAACACTGACATAGTGCCTTTACTGTTGATCTTGAGAGATTGACATTAAAATTAAATTTTCTTATAACAGTGCTGATATATTGCTGCTTAAAGACCATTTCCTCTCTTGTGGAGATATTTGTAAACAAACATATGCCAGCAATGTACACTAAGAGGGTTATTCACTTAGGTGCCTTAGGCAGCCGAGTGAGTAACTGAGCCGAAGGGAACAGAGGCGAACAACGTTCGGCTAGTCACTCCAAGTCAGTAAGGCTGAAATCAACTGAGCCGAAGTAGTTTGACTCAGCCGATCCAACATCTGCCGTCCGCCCCTATACCTCCGAGGTAGTGAGCAGAATAGAAAAAAAACGTAAATACATGGGGGGAAAATGCTTTAAAATTATTTTAATAAATGTAAAAAAACCAGCGTGGGGTCCCCCTCCCAAACCATACCAGACCCTTTAGGTCAGGTAGGAAAGTTAAGAGGGACCCCGTAAAAAAAAAGAAGAGTGGGGTTCACCCCCAAAAAGGGTCTAGTAAGAATCTTAGGAGGGACCCCGAGTTAAAATTAAAAAAGTGTGAGGGGTTCCCCCATAAAGTCATACCAGGCCCTTAAGGTCTGGTAGGGATTTTAAAGAGGAACCCCACCCCTAAAAGTGGGGGAAAAAAGGACCCTCCATGCCAAACCAGGCCACATGCCCTTCACACTGGTTTTTGACAAGTCTTTATTAAAAAATATATATATATTGATCCACTGACGCAATCCAGCGTCAAGCACGACATCCATCATTGTCCACACAGATGACTTGACTAAATAAAAAATTAAAATAAATAAAAAATAGTAATAAAAGAAAACCAAACAACGCACACCGACCCGACCGTATGCAACAAACTCCCATCG
Source organism: Nanorana parkeri (assembly GCF_000935625.1). Classification (NCBI taxonomy): domain Eukaryota; kingdom Metazoa; phylum Chordata; class Amphibia; order Anura; family Dicroglossidae; genus Nanorana; species Nanorana parkeri. The sequence goes on from NW_017307606.1 coordinate 74,666, forward strand.
CATAATGTTGAATCTGACAGATGCCGGCAAAATATAAACAATTGGGTGGGGCAAGTCTAAAGCCGACAGCTTTTTCTCCATTCAGAGCGGCTTGTAACAAGTTACACAGCAGGGAAAGTCACCCCACTGTGTAACTTGTCAGGGACAGAGTGCTGCCTGTTAATTACAGGGGGTCCTTCATCCGGTTTTTGACAGCTATGTTAGGTTACACAGGAGCGGGCTTCCCCACTGCTTGTGTAACCTAACATAGTAAGGCAAGAGCTGCAACAGCCTCTACTTTGTGTTAGAGGCTTGAGCTCGGTGGATGGGTTGGACCAATAGCAGAGCGCCATTGGTCCAAGCTGTCCAATCAAAAAAAAGAACAAAAACACTGAGGACATCGATCTCGATGCCTCACCAGTGATGAGCAAGTGAGGGACAGGGAGGCTCCTGTTTCCCCCCTTCTCTCTCCCTCCTCCACACACAGCTCGGTGAGCAGGTTGGGGGGCGTGGGGCAGGCAGGGGGAAATGCCTCACCTAGAACGGACTCTACTGTACATCACTGCTTGGTATTTATTTGTATTCTTAAATCTAGCGCAAATACCTGTGCAACAAAAGCAAAGATGAAACTTGGAGAATAGAATGAGAATAGAATACATTCCCCCTAATAAACATAAAATCACATAATCCCCCATGAAATCAAATACATATACTAGTATACCTTTTTGTTCCAACTTGTTAACCTCCCTTCCTTGGGTAGGTGTAACAGTTGGAAGTACCGACGAATTAAAACACCTATGATGTCTTTCTTGACGAGTAGAGGAATATGTATGCTCTTGGAATAGGTAACTAATCTGACACACACGACTGTATGGACCTTTGTCTTATTATCAACCTTATCTACTATGTAACTTTGGGACAATTACTTTAATTTCCCCATCATGACAATTCTCTTTTTTACTCCCATTTCTTCATCCATATTACTTACAGCTGCTTCACTGTGCCAAAACAGTCACATATCTCTTTTCCATATTGATTTTCTGTGCTTTAATAGACCTCTTCTCTAGCTCCCATTGCCCACATGCCCTTTATGATCACCTGTGCATTCTACTGTACAATGATTCTCTCTCTGGTTGCTCAGTAAATATGTCATTAAAGAAGGTCAAGGATCAGAAGAGAACCTTCTGAGTGTGCAGTCAACCATTTAACGTGCAAGAATTCACACAATAACTGAGAAATTCATGTAATACTACAATGTAATGTAATAATATAGTGAAGACTATGCTATAAGGAAAGTGTGGAGCACTAAGTTGGGCTACACTGTACATATCCAATAAAATACAGCGCATGTATTGGTACTGCTGAATTTCGTTAAAAAGTCGTCTACCTTTTCTTTATCAACCCTACAATCTATATTTTTTTTATAGACACAAAGTAGCTTGCACATTGAATAGACAAATAAGGGTATTTAATAATTACATAAAGAGACAAGCCTGACATTTTTCAGCTTTAGACTCTGATATCTTGGTATAAGAAGCATTACATTTAATAGACATTTTAGCAAACCAAGTTGCAAGGAAGCTGCTCCCTTTATTGCATCCCTGTGAGTGGTCGCTCTAGCTCTCTTACATTCCAACTTTATGTTTCCCTTCCTCATCTAAAGAAAAAACAACAAGACAGTTTGCCGATTGGACAAGCACATTGAAACAGGCAGTGAAGCACTTGGAAACGACTTTTCTCCCTTCTTACAAAACAGAACTTGTACCTACATGAAATGGATTACAATAGAACATGCTTTGCTGAAATTAGTTTACAAATCAAAAGTCTGTAAATGAAACGTATCCATTAAGAAGGATGAGAATTTTTTTTTTCAAAAAAACTTGTTAGTCTTCTCCTTGTTTTCTGTGGGTAACATTCTGGCTGATTTAGAGGCATAAAGCATGTTCGCTTTGCAAAATGATAATATCCACTTAGCTTAGAGGATGAGGTGAAGCTGTGCTGACGTTTATCATCCAATCATGAACAACCAAAAATATTGTTTTTTTTCTTATTTTCTTTGCATGTAAAAGGATTTCTTTTGCAAAGAAAGGAAAAAGAAACACCACACACACAAAACACAGTTCTAGGATTTATTTTAAATGCACCCAAATGAGACAGTATAACCATACAAGTTATGGTGAGAAGGGACTAAAGCATGGGTGACCATTAGGTCGATAGCGATTTACCAGTCGATCGCATGGCGATCCCTGGTAGATTGCGATGTCCTGTCCTCCTGCCGTGGGGCTTCTCTGGATCCCATCTGGATCCCAGCTGCTCTCCCCCATATGCAGCGGGATCCTAGGAGAAGTGAACGGAGCGTGGGGGGCGGAGCGGCTATCACAGCAGCACGCCGAGCGGTGAAGAGAGAGAGAGCCGCTCGGCCTGGATCTGACAGCCGGCCGGCGGCTCTCTCTCTCCTCACCGCACATGCTGCTTTTACAGCGGCTCCGTCCTCCGCCCCCCCCCGCGGCTGAAGTGCTTCCCTCACTTCTTCTCGGATCCCCCGCTGCCTCTGCCCATCAATAAAGCAAAAAAAAAACACCACTGTAGTGTCACTGGTCAGGTTCGACTTGAGCCTCATTAGGTTTTTGATGCTCAGCGGACCATACCCAAAGAGTATCATACTTTCCAAGTTCTCACAGTGAACCTGGGCCTGGGATGATGGCAACATTAGGTATGAAACCGCTACAGCATATCACCAATCCAGTTAATTAGTACATTTCTAAGAGTCTGCAGACCCTTTATATAAAAAATAAAAAAAGACCAAAACCCCAAAAAGCCCAAGTAGATAATCGGGTCAATACTTTTTCCCAGTTTTTTTGGCTAAAATTAGGTACCTCGGCTTATATTCGGGACGGCTTATACTCGAGTATATACGGTAATATAATTTTTTTGGGTCCAAAATGTTTAGGGCTTGCAGTTATACCTCAAAACACTGAACTCATTTGTCCCAGCATGTTCCTAAATTTACCTTAGACTAGAGTACATAGAATGTCTTCCTTATATTGTAAAGCGCTGCACAAACTGTTGACGCTATATAAATCCTGTATAATAATAATAATAAATAACTAGGAAATAAAAGCAAAACACCCTTTTTTTTTGCTAAAATGTAACCCAATTACTATACAAGCAAATTTGTAATGTTATTAAGGATTAACTTTACATTTTATTCTGGAACCAGTTATATTTTCTAAAACTGACAAAAATGTCAAATTTCTTGTAACATGGCAATCTGAATTCAATCTATATACCAGAGGTATCCAAACTTCATTGCTCCAGCTGTGGTGAAACTGCAAATACCATCATGCATCTCCTTCTGAAGGTCAGGCCTGTGGCTGTCAAAGTCTTGAAATGCCTAATGGGACTTACAATTCCACAACAGCGGAAGGGCTGAAGTTTGCTGTATTTGCTATACTTGCTAGTTTGCTATACTGTTGTTGCTCCAATTTCATGCAAGCTGTATGCACCTCTGTATGCAGCAGTCATAAATATAGGCTTCCATGGTGATCAATAACATAGCCATATCTCATGGCTGATAGACTGAGCTGAAGGAAAGGATAAGTTGAATGAATCAGTGCGTCTGCTTAAAGGTCATCCCTAAGCTCCTTCAGCTGAGATCACTTAACCAAGTGCCTTGGTATATGGTCATGTGACCAGCTATCAAAAGATCTGGCAACAACATTTTCTGCACTACCTGTATTACAGGGTTTTTAAAACTGTGTGATACAAGGGAGGTGGTCAGGTTGGAAGGAGTGGGTGTGTTTTAACTATAGATCCGCTTTGAATCCTTCCTGCTGGAACACATGTAATCATATGTGTCAATATCAGCAATAAACTTTTTACTGTACACTCACTAAGACTAGAGGCCACCACCTAAAATTGGTGGAGAAAAGATTTAACCACAAATGGCATAGGGGCTTATTTTCCGTTAGAGAGGTTACATTTTGGAACTCTCTTCCTGTCACAATGTCCGGTAATCCATGCCAGATTTTCTTATGGGTCCCTGGTGCTTGGCTGTCAGCCTATGGGATTCCACAGGGCTGCAGCCAATCTGCACACCTCTGACCCTATTTAGCACACTCTCACTTATTGCTTTGCGTTCGAGCAACAAGTCTTCTTTCTTGTGTGGGACCCCTTGTGTTTCCCATGAGCTCCTGTGCTAGTTTACACCTTTTGGATCCCTGTTTTGTGCTGATTCTCCTGTGTCTGAGACCTCCCTGTTGTCATTTCCCCCTTTGCTCGTGACCTCCTTGTTGACATGTCCCCTTTTGCTCGTGATCTCCCTGTTGGCATTTCCCCCTTTGCTCGTGATCTCCCTGTTTGCATTTCCCCCTATGCTCGTGATCTCCCTGTTGGCTATTCCCCCTTTGCTTGGTTCTTGTGGTCCCATTTGTTGTAGTTCCTGTGTGCTGCTCTCCTACTGTGATTGTACGTTTGTTCCCCACCATCTCTGTACTTTCTTCTGTGTGTCTGTACTTAGCACCTTCCCCTGTGCTGATATCTATGCCCTAGTCTCTGGCCCATTCACATTTCCAATTTGTGCTGTGATTATCTGTGAGATCCTGCTGTCCTGCTGTGGATGGCTATCCTCCCCTATGTGAGCCCCAGCACCTGTCCTTAAGTGTGTGTATGTTCCCTTGTGTGGCTGCTTGTTCCAAACAGTGTATCCTGGATACCTTTGTTTGTGGTTTGCTCCTGATCCTGTTTCCTGTGGTTGTTTTGCTCTGCACTATATTGCACCTCCCTACCTCCTCCATGTGCATTCCCCTCTGCTCTATACTGTGTATCTCTTGTCTCTGTGTGTACGCCTGTTGTGGGTTCCATTCTGTTACCTGCTGCTGCCTCTTTTTGTACTTTGTATCCTGTATGCACCCTGTGTCTTGTCCCTTGTGTTGTGGTCCATGAGTACCCGCTGGCACTGTGCCTGCACGGGTGTGTCAGAGAGCCGCAACCTTGGAGCTGCCCGCAGATTAACATCCACACCATCAGTGGCTCTGGGGAAGACCAGGTGGCTCCTTAGATCCTGCGACCCTGGCACACCTGTGTTTGTTGTGCGGTCACACTATCCCTGCATCTTCAGAGACCTGTATCCCTGCCCATTCCTAATTCAGTCACTATATACTGCTCCGGAAGACCCAGAGTTTCCGATCCCTGGTGCTTCTGTGCCCTAATCGTGACACTTCCACAAGCAGTGGTATTAACAGAGACTATTGAATCATTCAAAAATCATTGATACCTTCCTCAGAGACCGTAATATACAGGGGTACAGGTACTCTTAAAAACTAGGAACTCACATGCGCACACACACACACAAGCGCACACAGACACATAAAGGTTGAACTTGATGGACCTGTGTCTTTATTCAACCTCAAATACTATGTGACTATGTTTTCCCTCTGTTTGAGCATCCTTTTGCTATTAGCAGGGCAGAAGAAGAAGGCCACAGTATGAGTGAAATAAAAAGGAAACAGATTCTGTTTATACTATGTTATAATAACTAAAGGAACCACATCAATGGCTTGTGGGAAGCCTCCCACTATACTTATGTTTGTTTGCATTTTTTATTCAACAAAGATAAACGTCAGATGTAGAACAGCCTGGCTGGGGACATGCTTCACTTGCGAGTGACAGCAGGGTTCTAAAGTTTGATATCAGTTCTTTATGTCAACACAAACAATACATGGGAACAAACTGAACTGCATATATTCATAGCTCCCAACTGTCCCTGCTTTGGAGGGACTGGCCATTTTTGGGAACAAATCCCTTTCTCCCTCTTTCCTCTTTTTTGGTCTTATGTACAGGCTCCAAAAAACAGTTTAGTTACCAGGAGTGTTGTACTGTGGTAAAATGTACATCCAACCACTAAGTTATTGCATTTGTTAGTGTGAAAAGCCAGTATTAAAAAAAAGTCACTTGTAAGTTTAACTATTTCTTTTTTGCATTTTATGGGCCGTGTAACTTAGGGCATCACAGGGATGTGTCCTTTGTATACATACTGTATATTAAAAGACATCCTTCTTTCTGATCTGAAAAAATGGAGAAGTATGTGAATTATGGTTGCTATACACTGACAGATACCTGATAATGTGAATTGTGCATTAATCTGTCCATGTACAAGACACGCAAATTGTACATAGAGACTTTTTCATGTGACCTGTGTTGGAATTTTGTTCAATGAATAATGAATGACCATGTTGGCTGAATGGAAGGTCTTTAGGCCTTGCAATCATTCGATTTTGAATAATTAGATGCCTGCACGTGTGGCCAGCTTAAGACAAGGACCTTAACTGAAATACAACAACACATGTAAAAGTCCATGTTTTTTCTGCACAAATACGGGAAAACCTAAATGGTTGCTCCCTATAAAGTTAGTGGATGAAGGTCATTACAAATCAGTGGGGTTAAACTTAGCTTTCACGACCCCTACACAGTGCACGTTGTCACATCTCTTCCTGAACTTCAAGGTGAGTCCCGATGTGCAGTAACAAAGGCAAAGAAATTGCACGCTTTTTCACAGTAACTTTTCATCTTCCTCCTGTAGTCTTTAAGCGGAGCTTGAATCAATACCAGTCATTTAATAATACATCATATTTAACATAGAAGTTCTATTGTTAGGACAAATCCTTCCCTATAGGTGTCCTACTGTGTAGGTCAATGAATGCCCTCCTTTTCAAGTCTACTATTTCCCATATTTTTATGAAAAGAAGAAGGGAAAGCATGCATTTCCTGCCTTCACACCCTTGAAAATGTGCAAATTGCTTGTGTACAGGTTGCTGTTGAAAAACACCAATACCGTACTTCTATGTTTCAGGTCTTTTGAACAATGCCCCTACATAAAGTACAACGACCATTATTATTATTTTTTTAAATTAAAGAACTGATTTAACCCTTCTTTTAAATAACAAAATATTTTTCTTTTTTCAATCCTTTTATTTACCCCCCCCAGCAATTACACAAAACTAAAAAAATAAGGGTTAACACAGAATGAAACTGGACTCCAACTCCCTCTGTTCAAAGCTTACACAGGTACAGTACATGATATATTACACACGGCCATATTTATTATTGATTGGACCCCGGGCAAACATTTTCTTGGGCCCCCCACCACGCCCCTACCTGCCATGCCCAACCCCCCCATGCAGTATTGTCCGCTATATGCAGACAGTGCAGAACAGCGCTGCTGCTGGGATGGATCCAAAAAATGTTGTCCAGATCCACCTCACCACCTGATTGACAAGTGGCTCTACCTCTCTACAGGCTGTGTCCGCCCCCTCCGCCATCTGTCCCTCCAGTCAGGGGAGAGGGGAATCCCTGCGGGGAGCAGAGAGTGAGTGCAGTGATCATTCAGCTCTCCATCAATAGAGCCGATCTGTGACAGCTTCAGCCGGGCGGCGTGTAATGACTCCCTGGCCGGTTACCTTATAGCGGAAGATCCGGTACTGGGATAAGTATTGGGTGCATTTGGGCGAGTACGAGTACTCGCCCAAATAGTCGGTATCGGCACCGATACTGGTATCGGTGTATCCCTAGTTAGTATATACAGTAGATTGTCTGGGTTTAGTATTGTAACATGCTGACCTGGAACAAGTCACAAACTTAAGCTGCATACTTGCTCTGAGTCAGTAACTGAGTCACCATAACAGACAAGCAACAAGCATTTTCAGACAAAGAGGTGGCCAATGGCTGCTTCCATATTTTCACTGTACAGGGTCACTTTAAAACAATGTTTTGTTTTTTTAAAGAGACCATGTGACTAAATTGTTAACTCTAGAAGGCCCCTAAAAAAGAATACAGCATACAGAACATATCACCTTTCTAGGTCTCTTTAACCAATAGCCCATAGAACACTACTGATCTGCGTAAACCGCAGTAAATCCTAAAACTCTGCTAATAAAGTGATAGTGACACAATGGTATTACTATTCAGTTGATGCTGATTTTGTGTCGTTGGGTCTTTTTCAATAGTTCCTTATACAATGCGGCAGAGGTTGTCCGTGGTTGCTTTAATGGCTAAAAAAAAAGACACTTAGAAACCTGTTCTTATAGTAAAGAAGACTTCCAAAAGTAGAGGAAACTAATTAAATTCTACTTTTGTTGGCCTACATGCTAATGGCGCTACAATAGATCACACTGTACCTGAAAACAAGAAACAGTGGAAGAAGTATAAATGCTTTAAATGTATGCAGAGGAGCAGTTTAGACTTCAGTTGCTGCATGATTTTTTTCAGGTCAATTACTTAAAATTGCTGAACAGAGATAGCCAGGCACCTTGCATCTTAATAAGGAGGTCAGCAATAGCGCCAGCAGTTGTGAAACTATAAACCCCATCACGCATCTGCCTCTGGGAGTTATACTTGTGACTGTCAGCATCTTCTAATACAGTGGAAAATAAACTTCAAAAACAGGATGTCTTGCTGCACTCCTAACCAGAGTAACCCCAAGCTGGGTGGGTGCTTGTAGTGACCACGGAAGGCACCGTGTGAATCACAGAATAAAGTAATAATGTCACCAGCACACCAGTTTTTGTTAGTCAATGATCCATTTTAATGGCACATTGCCATCCAATACACAAGCGCTTTCGGGGCCGCAGGGGGTCCCCTTCATCAGGCTCTGAGCCTGATGAAGGGGACCCCCTGCGGCCCCGAAAGCGCTTGTGTATTGGATGGCAATGTGCCATTAAAATGGATCATTGACTAACAAAAACTGGTGTGCTGGTGACATTATTACTTTATTCTAATACAGTGGTTCTCAACCTGTGGGTCACGACCCAAAAGTGGGTCGCAACTCACTGTTGAAGCGATCGCAGCATCCACTTATGCTGCGCTAGGTGAGAGGCTCCTCAGGCTCCTCCTAGAGCAGCAGTGTCAGTCAGCGGGAGGACAGCAGAGGGCGTGAATATAAAAATGCCGCTATACACACTCCCTGGCCGCTGCAGCGACATCTAGTGGCCGAGGAGTGTGTTACATCAGGGCTTTTCTATTCACAGCCGCTGCTGTCTTCCTGCCTCACATACAATGTGAGCTCTGCAGGAGGCGGGCGTCTAAGCAGTGCTGGGGCTGAGAAGGCTGCATGGAGACAGAGCAGGCAAGCAGGTAGCAGGGGCTGGGGAAGGCTTGTATTCTTGTTAGTGTGCTTCTATTTTTAGTCCCAAGTCCAGCACCTTACTAATTCTGGAGTCCAGCGCTCCATTGGGGGCAGGGGCTGACTGGCAACTTTTAGCCCAGGGGGCAAGTACAACCCAGAGGCCCATGGTGCGGCAACTTGACCCCCCTCCCGCTTTGCCTCTTCCCCCGCCTTCTCCCCGCCCGTCTGCCACTTTTGCCATCCATGTAACAGTAGTGTGAATGTATTTATCGGTTTAGGAAATGTAAAGCACACTGGTAGTGGAGGGATGCCA
>NW_017307606.1:84100-89705 GCF_000935625.1 Nanorana parkeri
ACAGAGCCGCGTCGGATGCGGAGGGCGGGCGGCTGGCCGGGTGCAGGTGGCAGCGGCCGTTCGCGATGGCATCAGAGAGGCCCGGGGGGCAATTGCCACCCGGCCCCCCGGCCCAGTCCGCCCCTGATTGGGGGTCACCACAACTTGGCAAATGTTACCAAGTGGTCCCTGCCCTAGAAAACCACTTGAGAACCACTGTTCTAATGCCTAATGGGATTTGTAGTTGCTTCATAGCTGGATGGCTGAAATGTGCCTATCCTGCAGTATAGTATACTCTCTATTCCATTAAGGAATCTCACTACATTGTAGTAGCTTGGTAGTCATATTCAATTTGATCCAGCAATGAAACAGCTAGCAAAGACATTTTATAACTGTGTTTCATCTAATCATAATGATTTAATCAGCAGAACGTTACAGCTCACATGCTGGAGAGGACTGGACAAAACAAAAATAAAGCAGTCAGGTCCATCAATTGCAATGCATTGTGAAATTCACTGCAAAGCTTGAGAACAAAGTAGAACAGGAGTGACCCGGTCATTGCCCATAGCACAACAGTTTGACATTTCAAACTGGTTTCTGCTGCACACGTGCTAGTGTTGATGAAAGTCAGAGAGAGAAATAAAATGGATCAGAAAAAGAATATGTCAAGTATCAAAACATGCTGGCTGAAAAATGTTCTTTACAGATGAGCGAATCAATCAGCCAAATGTGCGGTTTAACTTCCATCATGTAATCACAGATTCGTGAATATAGATATACTGTATATATTAAAACTTAGTTGATGTGAAATGCGTCACCCGCCAGGCATCGGTGTGCATTTGGGGGCTATAGATATTATTAATACAGTAGAAATCAAACGTTGTGTATTATAATGCATTTTAATGCAGGATACCATATGACAACAAGTGGGGATTATTTTTTCTTAGGAAAAAACATGCAAAGCACAAGAATGGAAACATAACAACACTGCAAGAATTTCCACAATGCACAATATAAACCCATCTAAAGTATATCTTCCTGCTGTGTCACATTTATAGTCAACGATTATTGTCTTGCTTGCAAAATTCTGCCCAGCCTGTATTGTGATTTGCATACCTACATCACACTGCAGGGCTAGGCAGCTTTGCAGTTTGTGACCTCTCTGTCTCCAGGCTGCCCACTGCACAACACGTCAATATTATTGCATGGTGATCAATTTTCTTGTAAGCAGGCAAGGGACACACAGTAGCTGTAAACTTGAACCACAAAAATCTGAGTCATCTTCCTGCCTATGCAGTGTAACAGTGGTGTGTAAGCCACATGATTGGCTGAACAGAATTACAAATCATGGGTGTTGTGTTCTGTATACAATACATTTTTTTGCAGTAATTATCACCTCAGTATAAAAAAAAAAAAGAAGACATTTAGAGCCCATTCAAACTTGTGCACTGCGACAACGAGCACTGCCACAATACATGGCAATGCACCTGCCTTGCAGAGACTTTCATTATGGCACCCCAATGCATTGTACGGTAAAGCACAACAAACTGTAGTGCACCACCATGCATATACCATGTGTTGTGGTGCTATGTGTTGTGAAAAAAGGGTCATGTGGTTTTTTTTCAACTGTTGTTGTGCATTGGAAGCCCGTTCATCACACATGGGCTGTCTTAACGCAACACACATTTCCAGATGCATGTTAACATGTGTCCATTAACACACTGCAATGGAACACTTAAGTGTGAATGGGCTCTCAAAACTCATATAGGACAATGCATTTAGACTACATACAGACTCGAATATGCAGTGAACCTATTTAAAAGGAATCACAAAGCAAACCAGCCGTTTGAGAATACTCTGATATTCAGTCTCCTGGCCACATACTAGTTTGTGAATGGTAAAGCTGACCTTTATCACGGAGTTACAGCCTGTATCATAAGGCATAATAGCGGCCTCCAGCATGGCCTTTGCCATGTTTTGCTTTGAGACAAAGCCCTTCTGCTGGTGAGTATACATGTGTGTGACACAGCAGGGTCATATATAGAGATGAACTGCTGGGTTCACTTTGAAAAAGCTTACAGTATAATGCATTGATTGTGTTATGTCATGGCTTCTGTGAACTAATGCATGTCAATGTGAATTTTGCAGGGTTTCCCTTTATTACTTAACATGATCTTTCCTGCAAAAGGAAAAAAACCCCTCTATCTTGTCATATGGTGCAATGCATTAAAATTCCTTATATTTGACTATTATTGTGTTGTTATTATTATTAATAATATACAGGCACCAAAACATACACTTATGGAAGTACATGCAGGCTATATTTTCCAATAAGGCATGTGCAATGCCTTATTGGAAAATATAGCCTGCATGTACTTCAATAAGTGTATGTTTTGGTGCCTGCAGTGCATGCCAGTTATGAATTGAGCTAATTTATCTGTATGACAATGCTATGGGGGCAATTTATCAAAGCACTTTCGACAGTTTTAGCCTCTTAGATCATTTATTTTAATGTGCAAATCTGTCTTTCAACATGTGCCCCTGTTTTCTACTGAGCTTACACTACTTTTCCAACTGCATGTGTTTTGCAGCTGTTTTCTTGAGAGCTTGCACTACTTTTTCAACTGCATGTTTTTTGCACCTTTTTTGCACCTTTTTTGCACGTGTTTTTATCTGCTCATGTTCTGGGCTGTCTGCAACTGGAGCATCACCTAAGAAAACAATCATAACTTAAGAAGTCCTCATGACCACTTCTTCAAGATGCGACAGTTAAGCTTTTTGCCTGGAGTTAGAAGTCTTGTTGCCTGGAGTCTATTAAACCTCATTTATCAACAATATTACACTAGCTTGATAAATCTGGTGCAAATATATTCCGTGCAAGTTCAAACACTCGCAATTGCTTTGATAAATTCCCCCCTATGTATATTTCTGTAGCATTGCATGCGAGAGCTATTAAGATGTAATGCACCTAACTCATTGGTGGAGCACACATTTCCATACAACTGCAATCTTTTAATGAATGAATGCAGGTGAGTGCTGCATGGCCCAAGTTTTCCTTTAAAATCCTCTGAATGGAGTAGTCTAATTTTTGTCATCATTACAGCCATGTATCCTTCCTGTGCTCACTCAGTGCACAACCAAGCGGTAAAATGCTTTGTACATTTTTGGTTTGAACCTAATGTGCAAGTATGTACAGCACACTTGCATATTAGGGCATACTTACCTTATAAGCGTGACCTTCTCCAGCGCTGATCAATCTTCAGTTCCCAGGTCTGTGCCATCTTGCCATCAATGCCAGGACACTTCCAGGTTCTCAGAAGTCCTCCGTGGCCATTGACGATGTAACTCCTTTGCTTGCACACAGATGTTACATCCTCCCTGGCACCAGGCCCATTCACGCCATCTTATAGATGCCATGAGTGGGCAGAGTGTATACACTGCATGCACCATACACAAAAATAAAAATCGCTGAGGGAGAAAGGAAGAATTTTTGGGGGAGAACAGACTTTGGATGTCTCTTCTGCCAAGAATCCCAGCCTGTCAGTGTTTTTATTTTGTTATTCACTACTCTTTGATATGATCTATTTGTAATAGAAACATGCAACATTTATAAACAAAGGGCAGCTCTGGCCAACATATTCAACTACTAGTTATTTCAATGTTATTAAACTCAATTACCTGAGTCAATCTGCAGCTTTTGTAATCTTCTAAATATGTTTTCTTGCAATATGGCAACTTGAGGGTTTCCCCCTGGAGTCTTGTGTCATATTTTAGGCATCCCCTGAAGTAAATTAAATTTTTTGGTGAGAAATGTTCTAGCACCTGTGAACCTGGTCTAAAGGGATGCAGGTTTTTCCCATTACAATCCTCCAAGACTGCAGCACATAATTATAACAAAGGCTGGCTCTGCCATTCAAAACATGGCAAAACAAACGATATGGAGTATCTTAATCAAATCTGCAAAATGTAGTTGTATTACTTTCCCGATCTGCAAAGTCATTCTGGGTAAGTAACGCAGAATATTGAAGACAGTAGGTCAGGATAACAGCTACACCAGCATTTCTTAACCTTTTTTTCAGTCACGGCCCCCTTTAAAATGATGCAAGATCGCGAGACACAGCAGTCTAAAAGGTCATAGATTTTAAGCGGAACCTCATGCAAAAACACTAATAATAAAAGTGGGATTCCCCCCTTCACATCGAAGTGCCCCCTTACATCAGTCACCCTTTGCATCAGGGGCCCCCCTTTCATATGAGTCTCCCATTACATCAGTGGCCCCCTTCACACATTAGAAGCCCCACTTTCATATCAGAAGCCCCCCTTTCATCTCATAGTTCCCCTTTACATCAAGAGCCCCCTTCACATCACAGTCCCACGACCACAAAATTTTGAGGCACCCTTGAGGATGCCAGCAGGCCCACCAGTGTGCTACGGCACCCTGGTTGAGAAAGGCTGAGCTAAACAAATAGCATTATTTGATAGAAGAGGTCAGTAATGGTAAAGACCTCCCATGTATTGCTCTCATTGTAATTTACCTCACAAAATTAGTACCTGTGCCTCTTTGTGCAGAATGAACAAACATATGGGGGGGAGAGATTTATCAAAACTAGAACAGATTGAATCTGAGAAGTTGCCCATGGCAACCAAACAGCTTATATCTTTCATTTTCCAAGCTTAGTTGAACAAACTGAAGAGAAAAGCTGGTTTCTATGGGCAACTGGTCCAGATTCTGCCTGCTCTCATTTTGTTAAAGTCCTCTCATTGTTCTGGCCTGCAGTGGTTTTATCAGCGGGCCTCCATTATGGTTTCCACAATGTCACATAGTTGCACAGCTGTAGTAATTAGCAAGTTTTTTTTTTTTTTTTAAACCTTCAGAGCCAAACTATTTCAGCTGTGAAGAGATGTGGAGAACATGAGGCAATCGGTCTAACTAAAGGTGGCCATACACTGTACAACCATCGCAAGACCTTAGTCTTGCGATGGTAACAATGTACTGTATTATTATGCATATTGCTGGCAATAAAAGATTATATTTTTAAGAGGTTTTTCCACAACAAAACCTGAATTACACTCCATCTGGGGCCCATTTAGAACGTTGTGTGTAGAGGTGTGGTTTTTTTTTGTAGCATTGGTTAGGTCTGTTGTCATGTGTCAAGTGTGTTTCCTTTGCGCATCGACATGAGTTGACAATGCATTTTTCAAAATTAGTATATGGACTACATGGAGTTAACAGCCAGTGACCAAGGCTTTTTAATACCTGTTGCCAGCGCATCAAAACACATTACAGGTGTTTTTCAATTGACTTGTATGGGTTTCCTAAAGCAATAAAACACAGAAAAAATCCAAGTAGTTTTTATTTTTTTATTTATAATACGCTGCACAGACATGTGGTAACAACACGTGTTTTAGTGTGTTACACAACAAACTGTAATGAAGCCCTTAGAGTAAAATCTATTAAGGAAAAAACCCTCTCATGAGAAAAAAATTAAAAAGAAATATTAGGGGTCTGTTTAGAACCCTAATATTTCCCCAAAGCCCCTAAAAGTAAAAATATATTTAATAAAAATTAAAAAGTTTTTATTAAAAAAAAAATACAAATAAAATATTTTAAAAAAATTTGAAAAAG
>NW_017307606.1:92634-101943 GCF_000935625.1 Nanorana parkeri
GCAAACGGGTAGTGTGCGCGTGCGCACACCGGCCCGTTCGGCAGTTGTCGAACAAGCAGGCCACTAACCTGCCGAGAATCGTACGATTCTCGGCGGGGTTTCAAGCCTGCTTGTTCGAAGGAAGACGTGCGACCGTACAGTAGAAACTGCACAATTCTCGTACGATCGCGGGATTTCCCACGATTCTCGTACGAGAATCGTACAGTGTATGGGCACCTTTAGTGTAAGTATAAAGGAGTGGAGATCCATATCATTCAAGTTAAACATGAACAGTGTCAACATCTCAAATGTTCAGTGTGACATCTTGGATAATTCCATCCTCACAATCTTTCATTTACTTTAATACTTGTGATTAACATTGGCTTTAACGTTTTAAATCCTCTTAGTTAAAAAGCATATAGTGCTTCTGAGCTCAACATTTACCATGTTTTATGTGCTCCTTTCCTGTGAAGCCTGTCATTGTTTGTTTGTAAGCCGCCTTTTAAAATCTTCCCTGCTTTGTTTCCTGTACTTTGCTGAGTCCCATGGAGCCACCCTTGCATATGCTGCCAGTACAAACACATACATAGCCCTAAAGCAATGGAAGACCCACCTCCAATCATCCTCCTCCAATGTAATAGAATGACTGAGGCTGGGTGTAGGAGGAGGCGCATGGCAACTGGGATGATGAGACCTGTAGTACCGAAGAGGGTTATCATGTGACATGGTCAGTGTGCGCATCCAGCTGGAATTTGGGATAGTGCTGCTGATCGATCCAGGCCAGTGATATGAGTAAGTGCTTCCTTTTTGTAGTTAAAGGAAATGCTTTACTGAGTAGTGTTTTATTTGTGGATTTTAATATAGTTAGACTTTAACACTACTTTAACCAATTCATATCTGTAAAAAATAAGTCAAGGCAACTGGTCATCTAACCAGCTTTCTTTTGAGAAAGCTGGTTAGATGACCAGTGAAACGTCTTCAAGAAAAATACAGCAAGTCCAGTTGCCTTGACTTATTTTTTACACATATACCATGACCTCTATGAATGAGAACCTTCACAGACATATTTAACCAATTCAGGTCCGCAATACGTACAGTACGTAAACGTTGCATCCCTAAAAGATTTAAACCAAGATCATGGCTAATCCAGGTATCACTGTTTGCAACTAGCACCTGGCTTTCACCTACAAGTGACTGACTGGGCAGCTCTGAAACCACCCAATCACTTGCGCAGTGCTGAAAAGGGTGCCATCCCCCCTTCCCTGCCCCTCTACTGTCCCTTGTGTTGGCCAGGTACTGGCATAACAGGT
The DNA here is from genome assembly GCF_000935625.1 of Nanorana parkeri. NCBI lineage: Eukaryota > Metazoa > Chordata > Amphibia > Anura > Dicroglossidae > Nanorana > Nanorana parkeri. The sequence goes on from NW_017307606.1 coordinate 93,924, forward strand.
GTGTGCATTATGGCTTGTTAGCCCCCAATGTGATAGCAATACAATTGAGTGTAAAAAAAAACAACCGGTAAAGGCTTTTACAGCTCTGCCTATAGGCAATTTGGGGTACTGTCGTTTTTTATTGGCATTTCATGGGTGCGCACAATATTAAGACTTGACATGTTTGGTATCTTTTTGCCCGACACAAGCCCATCTGTTATATTTTACCAAATAATTAGGTAATATATCATGTTTGTGTGCATGCAAATTCATTTGGGAGTATCTTTTTCCTAAAAATATCGAATTGATAACATTTGGACAAATATTGTGCAACATGAAATCTGCAAATAGATTTCCTTTTATTCTACAGGGCCTCTGCTTTCAGAAAATATATGTTTATGTGGATATATATATATATATATATATATATATATATATAAGTGACTGCTAATCTCCCTCGATCTGGGGCTCCACGCAAGATCTCAATATATATATATATATACTTGCATTCCTTTCCTTGATTCTACATCTGTTCTTTACCTAAACATTCTGTTGTACATTTGATTGCATTGTGCAGCTGAGCCTGGAAAATTCCATTAATCTAAAATACCCATTTGGGCTTATTTAATGAGGCAAGAAGAAATGTGCAAAGTGCAGTAGTATATAACATCTGAGTAGAATTTTATCTTTTAGGGAGTGAACTAAAGAAAGTGAAATCTAGTTGCTATGGGTTACTGCATTTTTAAATGATCACTGCTCTTTATATTGTCAGACATCCCAACCTGCAAAACCTTATTTCAGGGAGGTTCCCGTCTCATTTTAAGGAGGTGCTCTTTCTGTTTTTTGTTTTTTCTACAGTGGAGCTCTCAATAGTAGTCTATGTCCGCCCTCTCTGTGCAGCAAGTAGCTTCTTCCTTCTGAGTGCCAAGCCTCGTTCTGAGGCTACTCTAGAGATCACATGACCTTCCTCCTGGAGGCAAGCCTCACTCTGAAACTTTACCCACTGATAGCTTACCGGAAAAGGTTTACTCAGAGTGAACCTTTCAGGGAGAAAATGCCTCTCTCGCGGACGTCAGGGAGCCGCTATCTATAAGAGGGAGACTCCCTGAACATCAGGGAGACTTGAGATCCCTGTATTGTTGCTATAAATGTAGTGGATACTTAACCATCGGTCCTATTGAGGTGCATCATATACAGTATTTTGGTTTTTCTGTGGAAACTCCTTAGGATGTTGTGCTTGCAAGTCTGCAAGAAAGGGAGACGATGACTGATAGCTAGGACAACAATGAGTGTTTTTTTTGTGGTGTTTTAAAAAAAAAAATTTTTTATCTTCAGCATGAGCCATTCTTATCTCATTAAAAAGTGCCAAGTTTGCATATCTAATACTAAATAAGCTTAACACTTAGTTCTGTGCGTAATATAATACAAAATACAACTTCCAATGCACAGCAGGCAGTGCTAGGTAGCTTAAAAGAGAACTATGAGGTGAGTGATTTCCACTCATCCTCATAGTTAGAGACAAACTGTGATAAAGAAGCTGTCACAGGTCGGCTCTATTGATCAGGAAGTGAGCAGAAACATGCACCAATCCCCTCACTTCCCGATAGTTTCTCTGCAGTGAGCGGTCACCTACAGTCACCGCTCCCTGCAGGGGTTCCCCCCTCCCTTCTATGATCCTCCAGCACTGAGTGGAGCACTGGGGGGGCACAGCTGGCCCTGCATCTAGATAGGCAGAGCCCGCTGTCACTCACGCAGCTGGGTGGATCTCGACAGCATTGTCGGGATCCTCCCGGCTGCGGTGCTCTCAGTATATTGCGGGCAATGGCTCGTTACATAATGAGCTTTGGGTCACGGGAGGAGGTTAGCATATGTCCTCCCGTGACCCTACAGAGACAAACACTTACCCCATAGTTCTCTTTTAACATTAGATCTGCGCTTTTGTAGAGAGCTCCAGGAGCCCCAAAACACATGAGTGGGAATTTATCAAAATCGGAGCAAACAAAATCTGGAGCACCTGTGCATGGCAACCAATCAGCTTCTTTCTTCAGTTTGTTCAGATACAATTTGAAAATGAGAGAGAGAGAGGTGCTGATTGGTTGCCATGCACATCTGCTCAAAATTTTGTCGGCTCCAGTTTTGATCAATTCCCTTCACAGTGTTATCTTGAAAATAACAACTTGCTCATGTGCTGTGGTCTCTGATGTGTCTTGCTGTGGTTAGTGAGGCTTTTCACCAAAGTGATGGGCTGATAGTGAAGTATGGGAATGGATGGAGAACTACAAACACATAAATCAGTGTTCCCAGGGTTCTCTATAAGTGAAACTGTCAGACAGAGATCCAGGGGCCCCTATAATGCAATGTGGCTTGATTTCTTGTTGATGACTTCCCTACACAGTTTGCCATTGCTATTACTCTATTTTAATTCATATGTAAAGTGCTATTCAGGAACAAGATAAAAATAAATCACAATTAACCAAAGCACAACAAACATTGGTCTTGTATTTCCCATGCCTTAGTATAAGTAAGCTGCACATGCTGTTAACAGTACCAAGAACTATGGAGTAATTTCCTCTGGGAGCTGAGCAGGTCACAAGGATCATTGATTGCTATAGCCCAGCAAGCCAAGCACATTTACACTAGCTGTGTACCACATATTGAAACCAGCAAGCATGTGTCTGTTCCATGTGAAAGTCTTAGCTAGCTCAACTTACGGCAAATATACATTTAAGTGTCTAAAAGAAGCACTCCTGCCCCCCAGTAGTCAATCTGGTTTTATGCTCTATCTCACTTATTTTACGTTCGTGGACTTTAATACATTTAGCCTTTACTTGGATTTGTATTTGATTTAAATAATCCCCCAGCAGGGGTACGAAACAGAAAAGCTGCTCTGGTTGCAGTATTGTCCTCCTCTCCAGCACTGTCCTCTACAGTAATCCCTATTTGTCACTGGATGTCTTCAGTTTTTTGGGTTAAATGACTCCCAGTGTCATTAACATGGAGTTACACACAAGGACATGAGGCTGAAAATAAGCTGCTCACTTACAAAAACTGGAAGTGAGAACTTCTGTCTGGTTTTTACGGCTGTCTTTGTCCTCTCTGAGGAGCTTTCTCCTCACTTCCTGCAACAATGCAAGAGGAAGTGAGGAGTAAACTCAATGAGGGATGAGCCATCCTTTGGCAGTTGTCCCCAGAACAGGTGTCCCTGTTCAGAGATCAATGGGTGTCCTGCCATACTGCTTACAGGAAATCCCTGGAAGTGGGTGCTCAAATGACTGCAGATGGCACTGCTAGACTCAATGGGGAAGCAAACTGTCACCAGTTAGTTAATTACGGCTAAATTCCTAGTGACCATTTTTAAGTTAAAATCTAAAATGTTACCTTTGGATCAAGAACAAAAGTAGAGGGGAAATCTCCCAATGGAGAAGTAAACTGTTACTAGCACACCAGATGAAATGGTCAAGTGATCGTCCTTTATTGACCCATGCTGTCACATCGAAGCAATGTGACTACATGCATCAATAAAGGACGATCACTTGACCATTTCATCTGGTGTGCTAGTAACAGTTTACTTCTCCATTGGGAGATTTCCCCTCTACTTTTGTTCTTGATCCAAAGGTAACATTTTAGATTTTAACTTAAAAATGGTCACTAGGAATTTAGCCGTAATTAACTAAAAGCACCTGGACGAAATAGGGTAATTGATTTGCTGTATGTTCGTTAGCGCAAGCGCAGTATAGATCGCACGACTTTTGATGGACGGAAACGCCAGCAACCTTACGAAAATCGTATGATCTAGCAAAGTTTTCAAACATGCTTGACCGTCAAAAGTCGTACGATTGTACAGTAATGTCGGTCGGACACTGCAATGCACACATACGATTATCGGACGAAAAGTCGATCGCATACGAAAATCTTCCGATAATCGTAAGGTGTATGGGCACCTTTAAGGTGGAACATCGATGCCCTAGACTCACAGGAATTGGGTTGAATGGTACTGGGTGTTAACAAACCTGTAAGAAGAGTGGCAGCCAGCAGCCGAAGCCAAGAGTCTGCAGGGGACAGCCAAGGCAGCCATCAGGGGCGTACGGCCGATACTCATGTAAGGGGCCCGGGCAGCCTGGGGGGCCCGCCCGGGTCCCTTACATGACTATCGGTCGACGGTGAAGGGCGAGGAGGCGGAGGCCTGGCCCTAGCAGCGCAGGGCCCCAGCATTGCCGCTCCAGCGGCTTTGAGACAAGCTAGGGCCCCATCAGCGACACTGCTCGTCTGATGTCGGACTGGCCGGAAGTGACGTCACGTTAGTGACATGACGTCACTTCTGGCCTGGTCCGGCGGCAGACGAGGCCATGTGTGCAGGTAAGAGGACCTAGGAAGGAAAGGAGGGAGGGGAGGGATGCAGCCCTGACCAGCCCACCTGAGACCCCTTCAGAGCCCACCATAGACAGTCTCAGATGGGCTGTGCAGCATCTATGGTGGGCTCTGCAGGGTCACTCTCAGGTGGGTCCTGCGTCCGGCGCGTCATTAAGCCCTGCGTCCAGCGCGTCACTAAGCCCTGCGTCCAGCGCGTCACTAAGCCCTGCGTCCAGCACCGCGGGGGGAGGGCCCGGCCTAAAGCCGTGTAAGGGGCCCCAAAATTTCTGATGGCTGCCCTGGGGACAGCACAGGAGATCAGGGGAGTATAGACCCTTTTGAGGTCAAACCAAATAAATGTTTTCTAGTTTTGGATAGAGCGGATTAGAAGTCCTGTTGGGTTTTTACTGCTATCTGGGGCCCCACTAGAGAGATTTACCATCACTTGCTTTCCTGTTGACGAGTTTCACCTGACCGGAAGCAAGGCAGGAAAAGTCTACAACAGGGACAGAAACTTGACAGGAGGTTTATGCTTCCCTTAATGTACTAAACAAAGCATTTTTGTTTCCTTCTGCATTGCTGAAAATCAGTGCTGCAAATACTTGCCAGTCACTAAAAACTGAAAAATTGCCTGGAAAGGAAGAGGGTATGACATGCTGGTACAGAGGGCTCATTCACACCAACCAGCATGCAAAAATGATTCATTTTAGCATGGCGGCTGGTGTCTGTGTGAGCCAGCGGTAGGGAGCAGCACGTTTATTACAACGCAAAACATTGTTTACTTTATTGAAATGTCACAAAGTGACGTTTCATTCATTAGTATGCACCACAGCTGAGCTATAGAGAGGGACGTCATGAGCGCTCCGATGCAATGCAGAAAACCACAGACATGTTGCATTTTTTGCGCGCATCTCTTCTCCATTGTGGTGTGAACGGAGTACATAGAAAACAGTTGTTTTACTGCGTGCCTTTGCAGTGACTGGCATTGGTCAAAAAATGTCATCCACAGCGCATGTTGTGAATGAGTCCTTAGGTGGTTAGGATGCCAAAACTGGAATTGAGCTTTAAGGTGCACACACACCTTATGATAATCGCGGGAAATCCCGCGATCGTACGATTATCGTAATGTGTGTGGGAGCCGTGCGACCTCTGCTACTAAGGTTGCACGACTTTTATCTTAGGAACATATTCGAAAACCAGCCGAACATCGTACGATGTTCGGCTGGTTTGTGGCATGTTCGCAAGATAAAAGCCGCACGGGCCGGTGTGCACACTGCCCGTTCAGCATTGCGGTCATCGGAAGCCCGCCCCTCAGAAGGGCGGGCTTGCGATCATCGCAAGTACGATCTGCCTGTCCAAGATAGGCAGATCGTATGTTTTTTAATTACCTTACAACCATGGCAAGACAAAAGTCTTGCCATGGTTGTAAGGTGTGTGCCCAGCTTTAGTCTCATGCTGGCCTATCATCATCAAACAATTCAAACTTTATCCACCACTGCACACTACATGTGCTGTGGTTAACCCCTTTACTGCTGCCGATGTAAGCATTCTGTTGGCAGCACCGTCGGCATGTAAAAAGACTCCCAGCTGCTATAGCAGTCAGGAGTTTACATTTTTCCCACAGCTGCCAGCTATGGAGTAGAAGTGATTCAGGCAGCTGTAACATTGAATATTATATTATGTTCAATAAAATGAATTTGAGTGTATTTTTGACTGAAAATATAGATTTGATAAACAGTAGTGCAATTATTGTGATATATAAAATTGCAACTGCCATTATTTTATTCTACACAGTTTCTACTTGCAGAAAATATATTGAACGGAATTTATCAAAACTGGAGCAGACAAAATCTGGAGCTGCTGTGCATAGTAACCAATCAGCTTCTCTCTTTAATTTTCTAATCTTAAAGGTGGCCATACCCTTTACAACCATCGCAAGACCTTAGTCTTGCGATGGTTGTAAAGTAATTTTAAAAACGTACAATCTGCCCATCTTGGACAGGCAGATCATACCCTCGATCATCGCAAGCCCGCCCCCCTGAGGGGCGGGCTTGCGATGACCACAATGCTGAACGGGCAGTGTGCAGTCTCCCGAGCACCGTTCAAACCAGCCGAAAATCGTACGATTTTCGGCTGGTTTTCTAGCGTGCTCCTTAGACAAAAGACGTGCGACCGTACAGTAGAAACGGTCACACGTCTTCGTTCACACTGCTCGATTCTCGTACGATCACGGGATTTCCCGCAATTCTCGTACGAGAATCGAGCAGTGTATGGGCACCTTAACTGAGCAAACTGAAGAGTGGAGCTGATTGGTTGCCATGCACAGCTGCTCCAGTTTTAAATAAATTCCCACCCTTGTGTTTCAGAGTTTTTTACTTTGTAATCTTCAGGCCTAAAAATGTGCATTTTATTTGGTGTGCAAAAAAAAATGGCTACTCCGGGTAAATCATTAAAGCCCATCTTTTCCAAATCAAAAAACTACCATTGCAGTTTGGCTACTCCTGCACTGCAAGGGTTAACTGCTCATTTGTGCCTACGGGACCAAGTAAAGCACTTTTACTTTCCCGCTCTTCTGGTGGTCAGCACTCGCCTCTCTTCCCTCCGGTTTGGCTGGTGGAATGTCCCTCTGCGTCCTCCTTTCTAATGCAGGTCTATGGAACCTACATTAGCTTTGACGACTACGGTAGTTCTTAGACCACTGGAGCGAAGAGGAGCAGATCCTGCTGGGACCAGTCTAGCAGCCTGGAGGTAGCTGGCAGGGGTAGGGATTAGGTAAGTCAAATGGCTTTTTCTTGTCCACTAGGCATCATGTAGCACCTAACCTGTGCAGTGCGAGAGTAGCCCCACTATAAGGGTACCCCAGCTTGTGTTGGCTATTGCAAGGCACATTCATAGGTAAATCTACACAAACTGCTTGAGAACTTTAGGTTTTTCTATGTTTTATTTAAGAAAAAAAAGTTATTGTCCAAAATATTCCACATCATTAAATGTTTAATACTTAAATATCTCTGGCTGCTTACTAAAGGCAGAACATTGCAGCACAGAGGTTTTCTGAAAGGGATCTGCAGGGTTAACTCTCCAATAAGTCACTAATTACATCAGACAAAGATCTGATTTTTGACCCTGAAAATGTTTATTGTTAGAGACTAAAACTTAAGATCTGCTTAGTTAGCAAAGTAGTGCAAAGTGCAATAAACCACAGCAACCAGATGTTACCTTTTTGGTTTAGAAGTGTCAGTAGTGTGCAGATTGCTATTTGCCATATACCCCTCATCATGACCTTCAGCTAGAATCATATTTAGTCTAAATTCTCTAGGTACAATATAAAAACATGTGTCTGTTTTTAAATAAAAACTGTCATGAGACAAATAAGCAGGCTCCTATGATCTTATTGTGGAATTGTGAATTGTCTGGCTGTCTCTGGCTTTATATGTTTGCATCAGAGACTTGGAACAAGCAGGTCTTGACCAAGTGAAAGAATTATTAAACCCTCTATTTAAAAAATTCCATACAGCAGCATACATCTGCACTGACTCAAATTTCCCTGACCTCTGCTTTCATTTCTAGGATAGCTCCATTCCCTGGCAGGGCTCATGGAGCCACCCTTGTGAGTGTGCTTCTGCGCAGCACTGAAGCTCCGACATGGCAAAACTACATGCCAGTGGCGTAAAAACCGGGGGGGGGCGTTCGC
>NW_017307606.1:101981-107469 GCF_000935625.1 Nanorana parkeri
GGGGGTGTACAGGGACAATGATGGCATACTTGGACTTGTAGTTCCTTAGCTGATATATATGTGTGGGGGTGGGGGGTACAGTTCCAGTGGATGTTTATATAATATGGGGGGGGGCGCGGAAAAAAAAATTCTGCCCCGGGCGCCCATAACTCTGGTTACGCCACTGCTACATGCACAGGCAGCTTGGAACCCTATACTCCTCCCCAGCCCAACTGATTCCCCAGCAACTTCTGCCAGCTCCCCCACAATGCTGTGTCTTGCACAGGCAGCAATCAATCTCTGGAAGAGGAGCTAGGGAATGCCCCAGCTTCTCCTCCAGAGGTTGTTTGGCAGCAAAGGCAGAGCTGAAGAGCTGTTCATGCATGTGCAGTGTGTTTTTGAAGCAAATGGTGGTGAGACATGTAAACCCATCATGAGCAGTCAGGACTTTTTAAAACAACATTATGTCCCATGTACGCAGAATAGCTAGCAATACTTTTAGTTAAAATTTTCTCTGTTCATTGTTCCAAAATGGGATGCAGAACCCTATCAATTTAACCCACCACGCATAATTCTCCTATATGTAAATTATAGGAGGGTTTCAGGGGCGTAACTAGAAATCACAGGGCAAAATTTGTATCGCCATACCCCCCCACAAAAAAAAGGACCTACCCCCAGAACATGTTCCTGCTCACTGCTGCAGAGCCCTCCTGAGACGCCACACAGCCCACCTGAGATGACCCTGCAGAGCCCACCATAGACTCTATGGTGGGCTCCGCCGGGTTTCAGGTGGGCTGGTCACACCTCTGCACACCTCTTACCTGTCAGCCCTGATCTGCTGTCAGCCTCCTCCACCACCGGCCCGGCCTCCTCCACGGTCGCTGCTGGGCCCCCGCCTCCACCGGGCTCCTCCACCGCAGCTGCTGGCTGTCACTGACTCAGCAGCGGCTGTAAGGAGGAACGGGCCATTGCACAGATCACTGACAGGTTGTCGGTGATCTGGACAGTGGCACATTCCTCCTGACAGCCGCCAGTGACAGTCCTGCAGCCTGTGATGCCATATCGACCCAGGCAGCCTGCACGGCATCAGGGGGACCCCTTTGTTCTTGCTCCTGGCCGGGCCCCTCTTTGCCCCGGTCCCATAGTGGCCGCCTGGGTCGCTATGGCGATAGTTCTGCCACTGGAGGGTTTATTATTACTTGAAGCCTGCATCCTTGTTTCATGACAGGTGGGACGGTAGGCCTTTTGACAGGTGAGAAAACAATGCAATACTTTGTGTGGGACTAGTAGCATTCAGTGTTGCTGTTTCAGGGCTGAAGAAGGTTAACACTCTCACAAGAAGGTTAATACTCTCCTACAGGGGTTAATTTAGTATTGGGGATGATACTAGGGGTCATTTAGGTTATTGTTGGGGGTCAAAGATTATGGCATTAAAATTAAAGGAAACCTTTCCTGAGATGAACCTGGAGTCTGTGACTGCTGATTGTGCACATGCCAGTTGCTTGGTTGTCCAGCTGATCTTATGGCTTCAGCATTTTGAGTCACTAACCTGGAACAATTATGCAGATAAGTACTTCTGACTTTCCTCATCTGCATGCTTGTTCTTGGTCTGTGACTCAGAAAGTATAACAGACACTGTCAGAAAAAGGCAGCCACTGTATTTCTCGTTAATTGTTTACTTTAGGATTAGAGATAATGGGGGTGGGGGGTGGGGGGTTATTTGGGTTGGAGTAAGTGTTTCAAGTATATCTAAAACCAAACACAGCAATTCATTTTATTGCAGCTTTCCAGTCCTTTAGATTAGGTGGCTGCATTTTCTTTTTTTTGTGGTAATCCTGCAAATAAAACACTTCTGCCATAGGTGGCTGTGCTCCCATCCCTCCACTGTATCTGTGGGAGAAGTCATGGTTGTTACCTAGGCTGGACTACAAGTACAGTATGTCTGCCTTGGTACGGACGGACAAGAGGCACAATGACCACCATTCTCTCCCTTCTCTCATTTATCCGTTTCCTTCTATATAGAGTAACATAATGTTACATTTATATTGCTAGTGTGAATTACTATACTGCCTGAATTGTGTGTTTGTAGTTCTATTATGCCTCTTAAAATGCAATACAATCCTTGTAAAAAAAGAAAGCAAGAGGCTGATGAGCTTATCTCTGTGTCACTCTGCTTTCTCCTCCTAGCAGCATGCTTCTTATGCTGGGCACACACCTTACAACCATCGCAAGACTTTTGCCTTGCGATGGTTGTAAGGTAATTAAAAAAACGTACGATCTGCCTATCTTGGACAGGCAGATCGTACTTGCGATGATCGCAAGCCCGCCCAGCTGAGGGCTGGGCCTCCGATGACCGCAATGCCGAACGGGCAGTGTGCGCTTGCGCACACCGGCCAGTCCGGCTTTTATCTTATGAACATGCTACACACCCGCCGAAAATCGTACGATTCTCGGCGGGTTTTCGAACATGTTCCTAAGATAAAAGTTGTGCGACCTTACAGTAGCAGAGGTCGCACGGCTCCCACACACGGCTGGCTCCTTGTGCTGCATCACTCCAAGTTTGAGCTCTGATGCACAAAGGGATTGCAAGAAAGGTACATTACACTGCTTTCATTACAAATACATTTAAGGTGTATTAATGATAGTACAAAGATGTATTAATTTAACTTTTATATGTGCCTGGCATTCAGCTCAAAGGATCAATGTTAATGTGTTGGTCTGGACTTAATGGACCGAAGCCAGAAACAGCCTGGCAACTAGCATTCTCAGAATGGCAGGATCCATATTCCTTTCACTACAGTAAACTTGCCTTTACAATAGCAGTATGACTCATCTGTGCACAGTGCATATTAATGAGCATGCATTCATGCACAACAACGCATCAGCACAATCTAAATGGGTCATCGGGGGTAGTTTAAAGGTTATGGTCTTAACTTGTTGCCGGCATTAAAATTCCTATTCTCAGAACCGCTGCTTTGGGCTCCCAGCTCTGAGAAACTTGAGTATCAAATCGAATGTGGGTTAGATGAAGATTTTCAACAGTCTCATCTGTCCTCAGTTATTCGCTTAGGTCAGGGGTGGCAAACACAAGGCCCGCGGGCCGAATCCGGCCCGCTGGACCTTGTAATGTGGCCCGCACAGCAGCCACCTCATTTTGCCATGTCTCATGGCCCTATGTCAGCGGTGGCGAACCTATGGCACGCGTGCCAGAGTGGGCACGCGGGGCCGTTTCTGCTGGCACGCGAGCCCAGTTCTGCCGTACCACTTCAAAGCTCACTGATGGGCACGCAGGCGCAGAAAAGAGCTTCAGAGACGATATCTTCTGCCACGCAAGCGCACTGAGGACGAGACGAGGAGCCGCGCAGGCGCAGTGACGTCAACAACTGACAAGAAGGTATGTGAAGCGCCCGTAGTAGCCGACCGGAAGCCGCCGAGTCCGACTCAGTCTACCTCCTGCAGACACAGCAGTGACAGGAACGGACCTTCGGCTCTCCCCTCTCTCTTTCCGTCTCCAGCCACCCGCTTGTGTGGACGGGTTCCCACTGCCGAACACCCACTCAGCCAAGGTTCTCCTCCTCAGTGGCGGATCCAGGGGGGCAACGGGGCAATTCCCCCCCCCCCCAAGATTAGTGTCGCGACTCCCGACTCTCCATCCACGTTCTGCCGCAGCCACCCGTCCCGCAGTGTGTACTGACAGCTGTCCCTCCAGCTCCATGTCACAGACTTTACTGCGGTTCATTGTAAAAACTTTGTACAATGAACTGCAGTAAAGTCTGTGACACACAAGGAGGGACAGCTATATGTTCCGGCGTGTGTGCTGTGCGGGGATCCGAATACAACAGGCGGCTGGCTGCCTGTCATTGACAGTGATCACTGTTAGCCTGGTGGAGAGGTGTTGCAGCCTGGATGTAGGTATGGTTGGGGAGTCTATGGGTGATAGCTGGCTTGGGGGGATTGGGGGACTGTAGCTGGGTGGTATTCAGCATTGCTGTATAATGATTATACAGCAATGCTGAATACCACCAGCTGAGGGCCCGCGGGCGTCACCACAGGAGAACTTTATTGAGGACACCATGATTACTATTACAATGATAATAAAGAGTAGATGCATAGTCCTATACAACCGGCCCTTTGAGGGTAACCATACTGCTGATGCGGCCCCCGATGAATTTGAGTTTGCCACCCCTGGCTTAGGTGATGAATGGCATTCGAACGCAAAACCTTCAAAATGATCTTGGGGGAACGTAAGCCCTTCAAAATAATCTTGGGGGATGGCGAGATGACCAACTGCATTCGAACACCAGCCATTCGCCTTGATCTTGGTGATTGGTTAGGTGATCAATGGCATTGAAGCCCCTTCACCTTGATCTTGTTGGTTGGTTAGGTGGTCAGTCATTCCATGCCCCTGCCTTTTTAGATTGCAGGCTCTTCTGGGCAGGGCCCTCCTTAACATCATCTTGAATTGTATTGTAATGTCTTCCTTGTTTTGTAAAGCGCTGCGCAAACTATTGGCGCTATATAAATCCTGTATTATGAAAATAATACCCCAGCCCTTCACCTTGACCTTTGTGGTTAGTTCGGTGGTAAATGTCATTCCAACCCCAGCTCTTCGCCTTGATCTTGGTGGTTGGTTAGGTGATCAATAGCATTTGAACCCAAGCCCTTCGCCTTGATCTTGGTGGTTGGTTAGGTGATCGATAGCATTTGAACCCAAGCCCTTCGCCTTGATCTTGGTGGTTGGTTAGGTGATATAATGGCAGCCAAACCCCAGCCCTTTGCCTTTATCTTGGCAGTTGGTTAACTGATCAATAGTATTTCAACCCAAGCCCTTCACCTTGATCTTGGCAGTCAGTAGCAGCCTATTGTGGCAATAGACCTGAGCCAGTGAGCATGCACTGCATGTCTGTACAATTTATCTGGATACATCTCTGCCCTGATTAAAGAATGCCAACTTCAACACTGCAGACTTACTATTGTGGCCATAAAGGGTGTAAATACGCTTTCAAAGCACCCAACATGATTACCTGGAAATGACACAGAAATAGGAGTAAACAATGGAGCAGAGTAAAGCAGGTACCAGATCTCTCCTACAACAGTAATGACATGATCGAGTAAACAAACGCAGCAATAAAGCTCACACTTAATATTTCTGAATTCCAAATTAGTTAGAAAATGGACCCCAGGGCAGTTCTCCCTCTGTAGCCCTTTCATCTGCTGCTCCCTAGTCTCTTATTTGTCTAGCTAAATCTCCCCAATGGATACTACGTGATTGCTGATGCCTGTGTGTGAAAGCACCAAGGGACTGTGTGTGTGAGAGCTTAGGCTTGTACTGGATGAAGCCTATTACATAAGAGGTGGCTGTGAGCTGGCTGCACCCTACATGGACGAGGGAATCAAGGAGCCGCAGGAAGAGAGGCACACGACTGATCAGCTCTTTAGGACTTGAATTCTTCCCCCACCCCCCTTTTTTTTTTTTCCCCCCCCCTCTCTGCCGTCCCCTTCCTTGGGT
>NW_017307606.1:107525-107857 GCF_000935625.1 Nanorana parkeri
TGCCTTGAGATCAACGTGTGCTGTGCTGGTGACGCTCTTTCTCACAGCCCATGTAAGAGCCACCCAGAGAGGCGAGCTGCCTGGACACCGCCTTCTCCTCTTCCAGCCCGACCCAGGCACTGCAAGGCACCTCTGAGGGCTTTAAATCCACCCGCATTACACAATACACCCCGATCTGCAGACACAACATGGAGGTACCACGCCTGAGTCAACACATCAACAGCCCGAACAGCCCCTGCGAGGAGATGATCAAGAACCTGAGCTTGGAGTCTATTCAGCTGTGCGAGAGGGACGGTAAGAGCCGCTCATTTAATCTGCAAGCTTTTTTCCTG
>NW_017307606.1:108044-121699 GCF_000935625.1 Nanorana parkeri
AACAGTGATGTCACGCTACATATGAAAGCCATGATACAATGAACAGTGATGTCACGCTACATATGAAAGCCATGATACAATGAACAGTGATGTCACGCTACATATGAAAGCCAATCGGACATTTGCGTTTAACAGTTTAGGTGCTGACAGACTACTTAAAGATAACGTGATTGGTTATTCTGGTTAACTACTCGCAGTTGCTCTTTGTTCTTTCTTATTAAAGGAGTCTTTCAGAATATACATTTTGGTGCTGCCATTGTTGTGCTTTTTAAGATGCTTGTTCCAGGGCTAATGTTTGCATCCTTCAGTCAGTGCTTGTTGAGTCACTTCTTTTTTTAGGCCTGGTACACACTGAGCATTTTGTAGGGCTTTTTCCGCCCTAAAAAAATCCCCTTAATACCTATTGCCCTGTTCACATCTGAGCATTTGTGGCAATAAGCAAAACACCTGTCGCTGGAAAAAGCACATGAGCTTTTTTTTCCCCCCACATTGCAGCTTGTTTTGGCCCCACAGACTCTATAGGAAACGTTTGAAAACGTACGTTTGCTGTGTTTGTGCATTTCTGCTCGTGTATGCTCATTAACATCAATGAGCTATGATCTGTTCACAAAAACATGCAACTTGATTTATGCGCATGAAACATGCAAAAAGTGCACAAAACGTGCATCAAAAATGCTTTCGCCTAGGTGTGAACCCAGCCTTAGGTCATTTGCTAATGGAGTAGTGAAGAAAGGATATGTATGACTGCTTCAGAGCATGTACCTGGGGGAAAAAAAGATATCAGCACTGGCATCTTCCATATTTCTAGCCGAAAAGGTTTCTGTCACCTATCATAAGTAAAAAGTCTACACCTAGATGGATACCAATGAAAAAGTTCTAGCTGTTGTATTAAATGGGCAGATGCCTAGAAAAATGATCCAATCCCTATAGGAAAGTATTGTCACATTTGACAGGTGGTCTATTGTCCCCTTTTCCTCCATTCTTCATGTCACAGTCCTTCAGTACATCAGCATAGAAAACTAAGTACCCACTTTTTTGTTTATTTATTGCATGAAAGAGCAGCTGTTGCAACTGTTATGCAGCCAGAATCTCCCAGGCACTGATGCTGCAGTTGAAGATCATCTTCGGCCACAGCTAGGTAAAGTTAATACTTTCAATTTTTTTTATTTTATTTTAGTTTTGGTCAGAGTAGGGACAAATTTAGACCCTTGTCAGTTTCTTTTTTGCTTTCTGTGTCCCACTGGGGAGATTTCCCTTCACTTCCTGTGTTGCACAAAGAAAACAAAAATCTTTACAAAGTGAGGAGATTTCCTCTTGTGTTCCATTAAATCATGAGTGGTGTTCCGGAAACGCGCTAAACATAAAAAAAAAGCATTGCAATGTGCATTGTTCAGACTATTGTTGCGTCCATGCAGTACAAAACCGTGCGTCCTGCAAAATAGTCCAAGCGCAACTTTTTTTCTTTATGGGCGGATTTTGCGTGTTATGGTATAGTAATAGCCACAAATGTGCAGAATCCGCGCCTATGTTAATGTTTGCGGTTTTTTCCATTCTGCGCATTTTTTTCGCTACTGCTATGTGTGAATGGAGCCTTAGAGAGTTGTCACCACAACAGGCGTTCTGTTTGGAGGATTTGGCCTCATTTATTGTGGCAACTGTAACCTTTTGTATCTCCCATCACTTTCTGTCCATTGACATTAATCGCCAGAGAGATTGTGACTCTCCCCATCAAAAAACAGACAGCAATACAATCCAGAAAGGGGTTCTGAACCTCCCTTACTTGATCCAATATGTTTCCAAACGTTTTGGCTACACATACATCTAAAGCAGAACATTGCTATGAATTTTACTTACTGACACCTGGTATTTCTTCTTTACCTGTCTGGAAGGGGACATGCTACTGACCTACTAATGTAAGGGGAAGTTTTACTGACCTACTGATGTAAGGGGACGCTTTACTGACCTACTGATGTAAGGGGACACTTTACTGACCTACTGATATAAGGGGAAGTTTTACTGACCACTGCTGTAAGGGGAAGTTTTACTGACCTACTGATGTAAGTGGACACTTTACTGATCTACTGATGTAAGGGGAAGTTTTACTGACCACTGATGTAAGGGGACATGTTACTGGCCTTCTGATGTAAGGGGACATGTTACTGGCCTTCTGATGTAAGGGGGCATGTTACTGACCTACTGATGTAAGGGGACACTCTACTGGCCTACTGATGTAAGGGAATACTTTACTGACCTACTGCTGTATGGGGATGTTTTACTGACCACAGATGTTAGTGGAAGCTTTTCTCTCCACAGATGTAAGGGGATGCTTTACTCTCCACAGATTTAAGGGAACAATTTACTGACCACAGATGTAAGGGGGCCATTTACTGACCACAGATGTAAGGGGGCCATTTACCGACCACAGATGTAAGGGGCCATTTACCGACCACAGATGTAAGGGGGCCATTTACCGACCACAGATGTAAGGGGGCATGTTACTGGCAAGTGGATGCTTTACTGACTACGGATGCAAGTGCACGCTTTACTGACTACGGATGCAAGTGGACGCTTTACTGACCACAGATGCAAGTGGACGCTTTACTGAAGCCTGATGTAAGGTGGCATTTCTCCACTGACCACCAATGTGAGATGACATTACAATTTACACTGTTTGGTTTCTACTCCTGCCAATATTATGTTTCAGTTTCAAAAGTTTGTGGTACAGAGCAGAGGTATTCCAACAACAGAATCTACAACTCCAACAAAGAACAAAATATTTTGTCTGTAGAAAATTGGTTAATTATGATATTAGCAAATCTATCCACTTTGGAAATTGAAGCAAAATGACTTGGGGTTTAAATTTACAGACCTAATAATATTTAATAACAATATTAATGCCTCATAGTAGCACTGCTATTAAACAGGAGGAAGGATTCCTTTAGACTGAAGTTCTACTTGCTCCTGTCAATGAGAGCTAAGAAAAGTTACAAAAACATGATTTTAAAAGCTTATACACTTAAGACTTAGGAAACATGATCTTAAATGTAAACTTGTTATACCCATATTCAGGATGTAACCTGAAACATGGTCACAAATAGGCTGCTCACTTTGCAAGGGAAGTTTCCCCTTCACTTGGGAATGTGGTAAACCTCGCTTACTTCCATCATCCAATCAAGTGGAAGCAAAAATACTGCTCTTTTTGTTTGTTTGTTTTTCTTTTGTTTTGCACGTGATTGGGTATTTTTGCAAGTGAATTTGTTACCACCTACGCTAAGCTGAATTCCCCTGCAACATTCCCCTTGCAAATGTACAGCCTGTTTGCCTTTAGTAAATCAACCCCACAGACTGGGAACAGATCTGAAGATCAGGGGAAAGGGGACATGTTACTGGCCTTCTGATGTAAGGGGACATGTTACTGGCCTTCTGATGTAAGGGGGCATGTTACTGACCTACTGATGTAAGGGGACACTCTACTGGCCTACTGATGTAAGGGAATACTTTACTGACCTACTGATGTATGGGGATGTTTTACTGACCACAGATGTTAGTGGAAGCTTTTCTCTCCACAGATGTAAGGGGATGCTTTACTCTCCACAGATTTAAGGGAACAATTTACTGACCACAGATGTAAGGGGGCCATTTACTGACCACAGATGTAAGGGGGCCATTTACCGACCACAGATGTAAGGGGCCATTTACCGACCACAGATGTAAGGGGGCCATTTACCGACCACAGATGTAAGGGGGCATGTTACTGGCAAGTGGATGCTTTACTGACTACGGATGCAAGTGCACGCTTTACTGACTACGGATGCAAGTGGACGCTTTACTGACCACAGATGCAAGTGGACGCTTTACTGAAGCCTGATGTAAGGTGGCATTTCTCCACTGACCACCAATGTGAGATGACATTACAATTTACACTGTTTGGTTTCTACTCCTGCCAATATTATGTTTCAGTTTCAAAAGTTTGTGGTACAGAGCAGAGGTATTCCAACAACAGAATCTACAACTCCAACAAAGAACAAAATATTTTGTCTGTAGAAAATTGGTTAATTATGATATTAGCAAATCTATCCACTTTGGAAATTGAAGCAAAATGACTTGGGGTTTAAATTTACAGACCTAATAATATTTAATAACAATATTAATGCCTCATAGTAGCACTGCTATTAAACAGGAGGAAGGATTCCTTTAGACTGAAGTTCTACTTGCTCCTGTCAATGAGAGCTAAGAAAAGTTACAAAAACATGATTTTAAAAGCTTATACACTTAAGACTTAGGAA
The DNA here is from genome assembly GCF_000935625.1 of Nanorana parkeri. NCBI lineage: Eukaryota > Metazoa > Chordata > Amphibia > Anura > Dicroglossidae > Nanorana > Nanorana parkeri. Next base: position 112,331 of record NW_017307606.1, read on the forward strand.
ACATGATCTTAAATGTAAACTTGTTATACCCATATTCAGGATGTAACCTGAAACATGGTCACAAATAGGCTGCTCACTTTGCAAGGGAAGTTTCCCCTTCACTTGGGAATGTGGTAAACCTCGCTTACTTCCATCATCCAATCAAGTGGAAGCAAAAATACTGCTCTTTTTGTTTGTTTGTTTTTCTTTTGTTTTGCACGTGATTGGGTATTTTTGCAAGTGAATTTGTTACCACCTACGCTAAGCTGAATTCCCCTGCAACATTCCCCTTGCAAATGTACAGCCTGTTTGCCTTTAGTAAATCAACCCCACAGACTGGGAACAGATCTGAAGATCAGGGGTTCTTACTCCCCTTGCTGTACACTTCTTGTAAGTTTCTAAACTTAAAATGTAGTCGGAGTTCAATATCTGCATACTTTTTTCTCCTTCATATTGTTGCACACATTGCAAAACAGTTTTCACTGATCGTGATGTTTTCAGTTTTTTTTTCTGGTGAGCTTTTGTGTATTTCTTCCAGATCTGCACAGTAATCCAGTGTGAAACTTTGCCTCTGTGCAGGAGCATTTGTAATAAAGACCGGTCACTGCTGCTCTTTCTCTTTGTGCAGGGTGACTCTTTTGGTATCTGCCCCCTTCTAGCTTTTGCAGGCAGCCTGTAGTGGGTAGGGCCTGCTGGATTCTTCCCACATAACTGGGTCTGCAAAGCCATTTAGGGAACCCAAGGTGAATTTATGTCCTTTGTGCCTATATATTTTAAAGACATTTTGTGTGCCTGGAGTTCTGATTTTTAAATCCATACACTTGGCTGTCAGTGGCTATGAAGCATATTTCTCACACCTCATTAGACAAAGGTAGGTTATGAATAATAGGATACGCAAATATTATTTTATGTTACCTACATAATGACAATTATGTGGAGTTAAAGCTGTACTATTTCTAGAGCAGGTCATTTGAACAACTCTGGTATTGATTAAACATCCTGTCTCACATTGTGATGGAAGTACAAATCTGATTTTAACTACCATCATTTTGGTTTGTCCTGAATAAGCACTGACTCTGCAGTAGGAATCACTTGCTTTCAAATATCTGGACTTTTACAAATAGACATGCTAAAGCTTTCATCTTCTGTTGAAGAATGAATACATTTCCTTTTACATTTGAATATCCTGAAAACAAATATTTGTAGCTTGTTCGCTGAGAGGTTAATTTGCTTCTGCCAACAGTGTCTAAAAGAGAGCAGAGCAGTCCAAAAAGAACATTTCCCTGATTTTTACATGTTCAAAGCCTGATATGCATACAAATGATGCGCATTTAAAGCTAACTCTAGACAAACAACTACATTCACAGTGAAATACATATGTGAGAACTGTCATACCTACCAAAACACTTGTAATTATGTTCAGCCAGTCTTGTGATCTTGGCATGTCTGTCAAACAGTATGGCTGGGCCCCTGACCGCCACTTCAGTTAAAGAAAATATGAGGTGGAAAACTGATCACTGTTAGCCCATAGTGGGCTACCCTATATACCTGTACATCATGTTGGTTTTTAATGTGATCTGCACATTCTTCCAGTCATTTGAGAGCCTGGCATTGCCCACTCATAAGCTTCACTATTAGATAGAGAGCCAGTCTATCATAGTAATGGGCCTAAAATGGATCTTAAAAGACTGGAGGGGACAGGACCAGGCTTTCAATCCACCAACCGAGGAAGTATCCTTGCACCTGGCCATTTCTGGGGTCCTGTAGGTTCATTGTAAATGGGTCTGATGTGTAGGCACCCAGAGATGCTCACTATGGGTTAGGTAAGTAGTTTACATGTCGGTTCACATTAAGTAGTACAACTTTATCAAGGATCAACCCCCAGCCTGCTAATAAAATGTAACTGAGCAAAATCCTAGTGGTAGATTGACAGCAGTTTGTGCTTCAGGAATTGATTAGTGCATATTACTGACCCTTCCTCTCAAAGTTTGAGACGTGTTTTGTGGAAGATGACTGGAGAAAGCTGAAATAAAACGACTTTACAGGTACTAGCTATATTCAAGAGTACTTTTAAATATTTTTGTCTTTTTATACTGAACCTGCATTTTCACTGGTCTAGGCCAAAGAATACAATTGATTGCTAGAAACTGAGAAGTTCATATTCCCCTGGTTCCCCCACTGTCAAAAACCTAGTACTTCCATGTATGCGGAGACACATGACACCAATTTCCATGCCCAAGCAATGTTACAAGAGGATGATGGGAGCTGGTTTCCACTTACAAAAGTCACTAGAATTTTCAGGGGCTGCACCATGGGGGGTATCTTGGGAAAAGTGAGCTTAGATTTGTTGTGTAGCCTTTTAATGTGTACTCAGTAGTATTCCATTGTGTTATCTGCCTGTATTCAGCCTTAATCGGTAATTTTATACAGGGGTAAAGATTTCTGCAGCACTTTACAGAGTACATAGACCAGTTGCATCTGTCCCTACCTTGTGAGGAATAGGACATACACACAGAAAAACACCATTTCAAATTCTTCCAGATCGTTTCCTTTCTGGGAAGTAAACCTATTTTCCCATTGCATGTAACATCACTATACAGCTATACAGCTGTGTTGCCTATATTCAGATGTGGCCAGCAAGGACATTCCCTTTAAAACCCTTTTGTGTGCTGCATGCATGAATTAAATGTTCTTTTTTTTTTCATAACTTGATACGTGAGACTAATTGGCTTCAATCTTGATTACAGCTGTTGGACAAGTGATGGTCACAAGTAAAATGATTATCTGGAAAGATTGTTCTGTTAAACAACAGTTTCCAACTGGCGCAATACATAAAAGAATGTGTTCTAGAATACTCTACTCTATTACATACACCATTTTTTTAAACAAAACAGTGGGATATTATGAAATATAGTGTGGTAGTTCATGCAGTACATAGTGACAACTCAGGGAAAGCAAGGAAAGAGTAGTAAGTTTTATTTGTGAAGTCGCTTTGTATTGCTGAATAAATTTAAAGAACTTTGATTGAAACATAATGCAATCCTTAAATGTATTCTAAAATTGATTTTATGCAATTTTAGTTTAGAAAGTCAGTTCAAAACATTTTTAGATTTTAAAAGTCAGCTAACACCTTACAAGAATGAGCCAAAATGCTACTGAGACTGTTCAACCATGAAAACTGCCAGACCAGGACTTCCCCTTGTGCTTTTATGAATGTTAATGAGTAACCGTCCCTCATTTATTGTATAGGACATTTGTATGGGACACTTAGAATCCAAGGAATTCAGGGCAGCGGTATTCATGCTAAACTGAGATCTTGCAACAATAGGAAATGTAGAGCATAATGCTGTTAATGTAGCCTTACGGAATGTACTAGACAGTTCATGTGAAAAAAATCCATTGTACTGTACATCCATTTAATTAGGACCTCCATTGGTTCTGTGGTGTAATATTAATGGTTTTCATTCTGTGTTGTTTAGTTTTACTAGGACCTTAAAGCTACCATGATATGACCGATGCTCTATTACCGTATATACTCGAGTATAAGCCGAGTTTTTCAGCCCATTTTTTGTGCTGAAAAGTGCCCCCTGGGCTTATAGTCTAGTCAGCGTCTCAGTGGTCAGGTTTCTTCTTACTTACCTTGCCGAGCGTCGCATCACTGCTGCTCCGGTGGGCGGCACTCCGAGTGGGGTCATCTGGCAGTCTCCGGGTCCTAATTTAGGTGGCCGGAGACTGCCACCGAAGCAGACTCCCACCGAAGCAGCAGTGATGCGACGCTCGGCAAGGTAAGTAAGAAGAAAAAGAAAAAACCCCCGCAGCGGCCAGTCAGGAGCAGGGATGAGTCAACTCGAGTATATACGGTAAGTTGTTTTTTTGTGATAATTCCTGTTTGTGAGCATTTCTGAGAGCTTGGCTTGCAAGGTGTATGGCTGTGCTATAAACTGATTCCGATTTTAAAACTGGCCTACAGTCAAATATATATATTTATTATTCAAATTTACAAAATGCCTTGAAATACCTGTAAGTTGTTGCAGACACAGTACCATTGCTGCTGACATTGTTTCCTATTTCCTGCGTTGGAACTGTTATAACTGCTATATTTGCAATGAGTAACTTATCCTGGGACATAAGGCTGAAAATAATAATTAACTAGTTTTGTAGAGTATATGCCAAGATGAATATGTAATTGCATGCCTATTTTTATATTTTTGGGATATGTAAATGCAACTTTTCATCTAGTATATTAAGGTTTAAAAATGAGTTTTAATCCATACATATTCCCTGCTTAAGTGTATAGAAACATGAATTAGAAACATCTATTCTTTGCTCCCTTGTTGGCTTTTACATTCACATCTGAAATTGTTTTGTTATACTTGTTCAAAAAAGTGCTTAACCCCTTCACGACTAACGACGTACAGTGTACGTCGCTAGCACCGGGGCTGTTTAAACAGACAAAGCCACTGGGACTCTGTTTAAACTTGTACAGCCGACTGTCGGCATTACAATAGAAGTGATTCTGGCGACTCCGCTGTTGCCAGATCGTTTCTATGGCCCGGTGAAGGGGTCCCCCCCCGCCCGACACCCCCACCGTGCTTCCCGGGCTCCATTGCCCCTCCTACAGGCCCGGGACCAGCTTCTCTGGTGTTGACGGGAGCTGGGGAGGAGATGGACGAACCTCCGTTCTATGGGCCTAGGAGCAATTTAGATGGCATCACTTCCGGTCCCATAGCTGTCAGTGCTGGGCTCCTGAAGCCCAGCTATAAGCTATTAAATAATAAAAATTTAAAAATGTTTTAAAGTCCCCCGCGAGCATGCGCGTCACCACGTAAACACGCATTGGATGTGCCTACGTAGGAAAACGACGAACGCGCTACACATGTTGGGTGATAATTCTAGGGCCAGTATTTTTGGGTATCTCTAAATTGATGACCTGTGGGTGTTTTTTAAAGTGTCGTCTATGGACGTTTTGGGTTACTGAAGTTTGTCACCGTTTCACGAACGCACACAATTTTTAACCTGGGCATGTTGGGTATTTATTTACTCGTTGTAACCTCATCTATTATATTTTATAAAAACAATGGGTATTTTATTGTGTTTTGGGGCATTTAAGTAAATTTTTCACTAACTTTCGGGGTTTGATAAGGAGTTGCGCTATTATCGTGCAACATAAAAATTTGCAACTGCCACCATTTTACTCTATAGGGTCTTGGCTTTCAGAAAATATATAATGTTTGAGGGTTTTAGGTAATTTTCAAGAATAACATGTGGAATATATCATGGGTGCAAAAAAATGAAAAAGGCCTCAGTCATGAAGGGGTTAAATACCTTTTTGATCCTGTCTGAAAACCAGTGAGCTGATATTTTTTCTTCATGGGGTGATCTACACTTTAATTCTGGGAGTATTCTGCAGTAAATATGCAATCAGAAGTATTCAACAAGGTCTGTCTAATAGGAGGAGTTGTCCTAGATTACCACATCTGTTTTCTGAGGATATCCTTGTCCCACCTAGAAGAAGACCACAGCCTGGGTGGGTCTAAACAGAGAGCTAGAGGCTTTTATTAATTTTGCTATATGACCTTGCAATCTCCGGTCAATAACTATCTGGCGCTCCAGTTAGGAGGTTAATTTACTAGCACATTACAACATACACATTTTTAGCAGAACACTGTACCTTTGAGAATTGAAATATTAGAATTGCTGTTGTTTTTAAAATGTGGAAGCTTCCAGGGATGTCAAGATTCTGCTTGTACTACCTAGTTTGTCACTATCCTTAAACAAGCAATCGGGAAAAGAATTCGGACCTATTGTAAACTTATTGTGGGTGTCTGTTATAAACCTCCAAATATAGGGGAAGAGGAGGAGGCCCACCTACATTCCCAAATAGAAATAGCGGGGAAACAGGGTAATGTTGTGGTAATGGGGGACTTCAATGACCCAAATATCAACTGCGCAAATGGAACTTCCAAATCGTCTAAGGCAGCCCGTTTTCTTAATATGTTGCGAGACAATTTCATGGATCAGATGGTTGAGGTCCCGACCAGGGAAAATGCAATCCTATATCCGATCATCACCAATAATACGGAGTTAATTGAGGATGTTGTAATCGGGGAGATACTGGGCAATAGTGATCACAAGGTGATTGCTTTCAATATTGGTTGCAAGAAAGGGAAGGGGGATGGGCGGACAAGAAGCCTAAACTTCAGGAAGGCAAACTTTGATAAACTGCGCAATATAGTGGGTGAAATCAATTGGGAAAACTTATTTGATAGACTAAACTTTGACCAGAAGTGGGACTGTTTCAAGAACAAATAAAAAAATGCTATTACCAGGTGTATACCGCTGGGGAACAAAAGTAAAAGATCAAAAACAAAGCCAATATGGCTAAGTAAATCGGTAAAGAAACACATTAAGGAAAAAAAACTAGCATTTAGTAAGTATAAAACGGAGGGGACAGTATCGGCATTCCAAAACTACAAAGAATTTAATAAAATATGTAAACTGGCAGTGCGGGCAGCTAAAATAGAATGTGAAAAATATATCGCCGAAGTTAGTAAAAAGAACCCCCAAAAAAATTTTCAGTACATAAACAGTAAAAAGGGGAGAAAGGAACAGATAGGCCCAATAAAGGACATAAATGGGTCGTTACTCACAAGCGACAGGGAGAGGGCCGAGGCGCTAAATACTTTCTTCTCGTCGGTATTCACCAAGGAAACAGACGGGTTTAATGTACATGATAAAACACATAATTTAACAGGAAATACACCTAAATGGTTGACTGAAACGGGGATACAACATAGGCTTAAACTACTAAATGCAAATAAAGCATTAGGACCTGGTAATCTACATCCCAAGGTACTCAAAGAACTGAACAAGGAGATAACGAGACCACTGTTCCTCATTTTTAAGGAATCCGTAATGGCTGGTAGAGTGCCAAGCGACTGGCGAAGGGCTAATGTGGTACCTATATTCAAAAAAGGGTCAAAATGCCTATAGACCAGTTAGTTTAACATGCATAGTATGTAAACTGTTAGAGGGAATTATTAAGGACTACTTAGTGGAATTCGTCCGGGATCATAGTATAATAACTGATAATCAGCCTGGATTTAGGAAGGATCGTTCTTGCCAGACCAACCTGCTGACCTTTTATGAAGAGTTAAGTAGAGATCTGGATGTGGGGTAGGCCAATGGACGTAGTATATCTGGACTTTACCAAAGCATTTGATACGGTGCCACATAAACGCTTGTTATACAAGCTATGGGCATAGATGAATTAGTGTGCACGTGGATAGAAAACTGGCTACAAGAACGTGCGCAAAGAGTATCAGTTAACAGCACCTTCTCAGACTGGGCCGAGGTCATGCGTGGCGTACCCCAGGGTTCGGTGCTGGGTGCCATGCTTTTTAACCTATTTATTAATGATATAGGGAAGGGAGTGAGAAGTCATATCTCAGTGTTTGCTGATAATACGAAAATTGGGAGGGTAGTAGACACAGATTTAAAGACATTATAACATTACCTGGAGAAAATCGGGGAGTGGGCAACTGTATGGCAGATAAAGTTCAATGTCGATAAATGTACGGTAATGCACCTTGGAGTTAAAAATAGGCAAATGGACTATACTCTTATGGGTGTGCCACTAGGGAAGTTGGAAACGGAGAAGGTTTTGGGGGTCATTATAGACCGCAGACTGAAAAATAGCTTGCAGTGCCATACTGCTGTAAACAAAGCTAGCAGAGTCCTGTCTTGCATTAAGAAGGGAATGTATTGCAGGGACAAGTCTATAATTTTGCCACTTTACAGATCACTGGTTCGGCCACATCTGGAGTATGCGGTCCAGTTTTGGTCACCAATACTAAGAAAAGATGTCCTTGAGCAGGAAAAAGTCCAGAGGAGGGCAACCAAAGTCATTAAGGGGTTCGAGGATCTGAACTATGAAACAAGGTTGTTAAAATTAAATATGTTCTCGTTGGAGGATAGGAGATTAAGGGGGAACATGATTTTCATGTATAAACTATTCAAGGGTGACAGCAACCTCAGTAACAAACTGTTTACGGTCAGCTCCGTAACAAAGACCAGAGGGCACAACCAAAAATTGGTGGAAATGTTTTTTCAACACACAGGGCACAGGGGGTTCTACACAGTGCCCTGTGCAGGAAGTGATTTCAGCTAAGAGTGTGGAATCATTCAAGAGACTCCTGGACGAGTTCCTGGGAGACCATAATATACAGGGGTACAGGTATTGCTAAGAGAAAAATCACACATGGACACATATACATGCACACACCAGCTCATAAATACATACACGCAATAGGTTGGACTTGATGGACCTATGTCTTTATTCAACCTCAAATACTATATTTTTTTATGATAATATTTTAAAAACCTGTTCTTCTATGCATAATAAACAGTATATACAAACATATGCACATGGAGGCAGCCATATTTGCATACACAGGCTACTTCCTTTATTGCACTCTTAAACCACGGTTGTTCTTTAGTGCTTCTTTCCACAATACGGCCTCATTCGCACATAACGCAAGCAAAATTGTTTATTGCGTATTTACGCGTGTATACGAGCGTCTATGCGCGTATATACGAGCGTATATGCGTGCACTATATGCAATCCCAGAATGCATCACTCGTAATGGAATTTTTAATGTGCTGCACGCATGTACACGCGTATATGCTCGTAAACACGCGTATGTGCGCGTAAATACGCAGAAATACGCTGCCCAGACGCATCTCTGTTCCATTCTGTTTTTGCTCATATATACGCTACGCAAATATATGGCTCCATACGCGGCTATGTGTATGGAGCCATTTATTTGCATATGTTGCATATGGTACAATGCGCGCTGCAGTGTGAATGAGGCCTACACATCTACTCGTGTTTGTTCAATGCACTTCCTATGTGACTAAAAGCTTGTCTCAACAGTTGTTAAGCAAAGGCAGATAGATTCTAATGAGCCACTGTGAGCTTACTCTAGTGGCTAATCTCCAGATATTTTAAATGCAAAATAAAAAATATGGATATGAATAATGTTTAAAATCTAAAAATTACCTGCAAAAAATGTATATTCATTGTGAGACAGTCTTTATTGAAAACGGGGAAAGTTTTTTTTTTTTCTTAAATTTGTTCTGTTTTATAGTGCAGAAGCTGTTTCCATTCAGATTCTGTGTTTCTGAATAAAACTTCATAGGGAGCCATCGGAAAGACCGCTAGATATAGGAAGTAAAGGGAATGGATTACTATTCTAACTCATTTACTTTGTGTATGTGTTTCCATTTCAGCTTGAGTTTTTGAGCTTTGTTAATGGGCTTTGCCAATGATAGCCTGGCAAACATGTAAAAACGTTGAGAGTTCAGTCTGCTCTCAGCAGCTGAAAGTTT
>NW_017307606.1:121756-132222 GCF_000935625.1 Nanorana parkeri
TGTTGTTAATATGTCATCACAGTGATATGTAACTAGGTAGCCCACCTGTGTCTATTATTATTATACAGGATTTATATAGTGCCCAACAGTTTGCACAGTAATTTACAATATAAGGAAGACATTACAATACAATTAAAGACAAGATGGTAAGGAGGGCCCTCCCATTTGGATAGACTGACCAGTCTATCAGGAAGCATGTAATTGTGGTGTTTTTTTTGTAGAAACTTTATTGGAGCATCTGAGCGTTTTATTACTGAATGACTTGATAAAAAACACATTTAGTAAATTGCATTGATTTTCCAAACTGTACTAGTAAATTGTCATGTTTTTAATGAGCTCTTTTTAGTTGATTGATTTTAATTTTCACTTCCCATTTACTGTTGGACTAAAGTAATTTGTTATCAAAGAAACACATTAAGAGTTGTAAAGATGAATTATCATTGAAATGATCATGTATGTGAAGTAGTTGTAGCTGTTGTACTATTAAAGAATATGTGATGTAATATGCGATACAGGGAGGGAATGCAGGTTATGTGTGCATCAATTTGAATTCTAATCAAAATTTGTATTTATTGCCGGTTATCATCTTCTAATGTACCAATGTAATAAAGTGTATATATGGAGTTCATATAGATCAAGTCATTATTACTCACCTTATAAAGCAGCAAGAGATGATTTACATTAAGGAATGCATTTTCCTCTTAACTTGCTGTTCATATAACTCACAAGACTGTGTTCATATAATTCACAGACTATTTGTGTATTTTGTATTTTCCATAGCAAACGGTAAAAAGAATGACTGCACTGATAAGTGGAGGGGCAGGTCCAACAGCCAGCATTCAAAGATGTATGGTTATAATGTATGAAGGTCTTGAAAAACTAAGACGGCTAGTAAGCAAATTGGTTGCTATTGGCAGTACTACCATAAAAATATAGAACTATTGTGTATATATTAGAGTACATTTGTAAGGTAAATACTTTTATATTTGAAAACCTCAAAATAGTAAAACAGCTTTGTAAGTCCCAACTCCAATGAAAGCTTTTTTAATTTTACATACAATGGGGAATGGTTGGTGCCTCTGTCTGTCAAAGGTATAAATAAAGGAACTGCTTAAGTTCATTTTTTTCACTATATGCCGAGTCTAGGCTGAATACAGTTTTATTGGCGCAATCTAAGCAATCTGAATTATCTTGCACACAGGCCCTTAGTAAGGCACCACCATAAGTGATGACATACAATGTGCAATGACTCACAGAAAGCAGATTTTAGGTTCAGAACAATTCTAGGTTATGTTATGTTTAGTTGCTATGAGTTATAGCAATTGAACTTAGCCTGTTGTTATTTGGCTTCTCACATAAACCTAATTATAATCATTCATTTTCTCCTTGATGACCTTATTGTCATTGTATACACCCTATAAAGGAAGCCTTGGGCTTCTTTTTCTGAGAATAGTGAGGTCACCTTGCTGTTTGGCCACTTGTTTTTGCATGGGCTCCACTGTCATAGGTCAAAACTTTTATCTTTGTATAATGTTACAAATTGAAAAAGTACAAAGTGCAAGAGAACTCGTATAGCAGTTACAAGTGTATCTCTATACCAATACAAAAAAATGGCAAGTATTTGGACCTTTTTTTTATGCTGTCAAAGTATAATTCTGTTCAGTGCAATATATCGACAGGAAATATGTGCAGAGAAAAACAAATAGGCTGCATTTGCTGACCTATCCAGAAAATGCTAGCTGATCCAGAGGCTTAAAGTGGTACTTAATGCTAGGCATTTCTACCTTAATGCACTTTTAACAGCCACAGTACCTTTCCATGCCCCCCCCCCCTCCTGTACCCAAATACTGAGTAGAGTGGAGCGATGGGCTCCTGTTGCTATTAGTCTAATTGCAGGAAGAAGGGCAGGGGAGGGAGCAAGCAAGGTGTCTGCTTAGCAGCCAGCTATTTAGGGACTGGCCAGAGGAGAAGAAAAGGGACCATTTTAATGAAGGGTTTAATATTACTTGAAATACTTTGGGAGGCACTGACCCAGTCTCATTTAACTGGCTACATAGTTTTTTTTTTGAGTCACTGTAAACTACTGAAGGCATTTGGGTCTGGAGGATAACCAAGCAACTAGCACTGGATGAATGCCAGCAGGGGCAGCCCACATATTTCCTTTAAAAGTGTAAGGCAGAGCATGGAGCCAATAATGTTTACCATGGTTTACTGTACACTTTAAGAGCAATAAAGTGCACATTCAGACTTCAAAGTGTGTGGCCAGCTTTATGGATTACCATCATGTCTTACTGTGATACAACATAGTGGGATATTGTAGTTTACACAGCTCCTTCTGACCGATCGACTTGTAAGGTGGGTGACTAAAATGCAGTGCCGGAAACCTATGTGTAATATGACTTATGGTCAAATGAGGAGATCCTTTCACATGAGACAGATTGGCAGTGCACTGGCAGAAAAATCTCATCTGTAAAACCTTGCAGTCAATAATTACTGCTATGGCTGGTCACTGTAATGACCTGCAAGCTTTTGTTTACAGCAGAACTGCTTCTCCACTCAGAGGGAACAAAAAAGCACTTTTGACCATGTCAATACAGCTTAAAGTGAGGTCAAATGCAGGTCAGAAGAAGGTTAGCTGCAGGACAAATGGACCCGTCAATGGACTGCATATGATGTGAGAAACGACTTGAATGCAACCAGAAAGTGTGCTGTATTTGCCAATTTACACAAGTCCTAAGTCTGTCCTAAGTGCACCTACTGTGCGTTACATTGCCGCAGGTGTGATGCGTTGTCATTCATCTGAATGACACCCCAGTGCACTTGCCCACACCGCAACACACGGTTGCCCACTCAGTTGAAAAAAAGTAGTGCAGTGCATTGTGACGGGGAGGTGCGTTTGGAGTGCCAATTAAAGAACGACAACTTGCCGCACCTGCCGCACTGTAATGCATTATAGGTTAGTTGCACAGTAACGTGCGTTAATCACACAGAACCATGCGATTAACACTGCATTGGTATGAAGGGCCCTCAATACTTTGCATATTTTGTTCTGGGACAGTTGCTCAGAGTAGGATTTATGATTATTTTATATTATTTTCCCCCTTATGTACCACATCTGCATATCTTTAGCTCACTGGCATAAACTTCAGGATCAGCATATCACATGGTCCGCTAGGATATATAGAAGAAACTCAGCAGTGGCAGCCCCCATATTTCCTTCATGGCAGGTTTATTTTTACCAGTCAGAAATCTGCTTTCAGGAGTTTAGTCATGGCCTTTTAATAAAATGGCCACAAGTGGTTTTGCTCTTCATCCCAGTAATAAATAGTTTTCCATGTAATGGAGTTTAGAAGTGGATTATATAAAATTAGTCCATATTTTAGTCCTTTTAGTAGCTTAGAATTATCACATATTATTTTATAAAGTGGGAGGTTTGCCCCTTTTTACATTGATTCTAGGATGTGCTTAGTTTATTCTTTGACAAAGCTCTCAACCATTTTAAATCGTGCGGTAACTGTCTGAACTATATTATTTGTCATTCCCAAATTGTAATGGTTATAAATGATTGCATTTTTTCTTTCCTGGCATAATTTTATTTTAATTTTCACATTATAAAAAGTCCTCACTGGCCTGATCATGTCTAATCTCAGTAATAAAGTCACTTGAGTTGATTACTAATGGAGTAAAGGCTGTTAACTGAGCAAAGTGAATATTCCCTGAGTAAAAAAAAGTGAAGCTGCGATCACTTCAGTCAACCCATCATGTCCTAGCAAAATTCCTGCATTCTTCAATTTCCCTCACACATAAGAGAATATTCAGTTTGGTATATGAGCAGCCTCTATTCCTTTAGTAAATGAAACCCAGTGCCAGTTGGTACCAATGATCATCTTGCATATGTACAATTACTTGCAAGTACAAGCTATCCTCCGAGAGTACAGTACAGTAAATATAAACTCTGTGTGTTGTAAAATGGCTGCAAGCTCGCTCCCGTGATGGACTACAATCTTGCGTTCAGTTTACGAATTTGTATTGAGATTGTAATCCATCACGGGAGCGAGCTTGGAGCCGTGGCTACTTTACAACACACACAGGGACCATGGGAAACGGAAGTAGCCACCCTCCAGAAGGAAGGGCAGTCTCAGCATGGATTCAGAGATGATTTGAGGACCTACAGCTGAGTGATATAAAATGGATACGTTTTTGTTAATAGTTAAGGTGCATTTTTAGGATTTAACTTCTGTGTTTAGTGTCACTTTAAATATCCACACACACCTCCAAAGAGCATAATGTTTTTTAATATATTAGGAATGTGGCATCAGCAACAATTGTTTTAGCTGTCTTCTAAAGCACCCCAGAAACCCAAAACCGAGGTTCTGTAATATGTCAAATTGTACACACCTTGCAGTGCCAAGAGTTGGATCACTGATTCCATATAACAGAGATAGGCAAACTTCAGCCAGAGTCATGCAATGCCTCGTGGGATTTGTAGTTCACCACAGCTGGAGAGCCAACGTTTGTCTATCCCTGCCATATAGCGATTCCAATAGGAAGGTACAAGAGGAGTAGGAAAGCTCTTAGTACTGCTGGCAATACTAGCAAATACTTTGGTGAGCAGTCCCTTGGATAAAGGAAGGATCGCAAATAAAACAGTTGACCCAAGCCAGCTTACAGCTTCAAAGCCAATTAACACTTTTTGGTCTCTATGGTCAAAGACTCAAATAGTTCAGGTCTCTATGGTCAAAGACTCAAATCGTTCAGAAGACAAAACCCCACAGCAGTGGTGTGCCAGGTAATGGGCAATGGAGAGGCACAGCTTGTGTACTGCAATGCAGCAGTGCCTAGTAGCAGTGACTATGCTTGCTGGTATAGGTACTTCATACTCTTTGCTTTGCATTCCATTTTCAGACATTTATAATGTACTTCAAAAACAGCCATTCTACAAGGCGGTAGTACAAAATGCAATAACTTAACAGATTTAATTTTTTTTGCCCAGATCAGTTAAAAGGAGATTTCTGACTACGAGCTGCTGAGGGTTACTGCACTCTCCATACAGTCATTCCACGTTTACTGAATAAACACAAAAAGAAAAAAAACACTGCATATTTTGTAGTTTTACAGGTCCTCTATATTGTCCATTTACAGTATTCAGACGTGTGTAAATATGTGTTTACATTGTTACTCCTAAACAACTGTTACTCCTAAGTAATTGTTACTCCTAAACAAGTTTTTTTCCCCATTTCTGTTATAAACAATTAGTCCACCCCCCCCCCCCCCCCATTTCTGTGCAGTTTGTGTTTTGTCAAATCATGGTTTATACACTGTTCCCAGTCTATGGTTATATTTACTTGTACAGAGTACTGACCAGTCAGAAGTCAGCTTTCAGTAGTCTCGACACGCATTACTGCTAAAAGCTTATTTCTGGTTTGCTGTTTGGTACTGCACGATTGCTAGACAGGGAGTAGTACTGTTATGTGCAATTGCCAATTTCAACATGTTTTAGTGTTTGATCCTTTGATCCCTGTATATGTAGGACAACACTCTTACACTAAAATAACTTTAAAATCATAGCCTCTAGGGCTGCAAAGGGTTCATTTGGGAGTCTTATGGAGAAAACAATAGAATGTCCATATATATAGATTTTTCAAGGCTATTTGCATTGAAACCCACAGATAAGCTGTTTTTGTTCAGTGTAAAATCAATGTGAAATTAGAGAACATGTCACTCCATTATGTTTTATTATTCCAATTACTTTGTTCAGTCTGTGTCATATTTTGTTGTGCACATTATCCTGTGCTTTGGAAGGGTCAGTCTATTTGTGCTGATTTTTCATGTTTGTGAGTAGATTGGCTGACCGAATTATCTACAAGCTTTATATATAAT
This sequence comes from Nanorana parkeri, assembly GCF_000935625.1. NCBI lineage: Eukaryota > Metazoa > Chordata > Amphibia > Anura > Dicroglossidae > Nanorana > Nanorana parkeri. Next base: position 127,637 of record NW_017307606.1, read on the forward strand.
TTATTATATTATATCGGGGCTCCAGCACTGATATTAAACCCTTGCACCCTGTCCAGCTGCCTTAGCCTTTTCTGGGGGTCATTTTGTCTCTATTAAAGTGCCCATACACTGTGCGATTTTCGCACGATAATCGCGGGAAATCCTGCGATCGTACGATAATCGCAAAGTGTATGGAAGGCGTGCGACCGTTTTTACTGTACGGTCGCACGTCTTTTGTCTAAGGAGAATTCTAGAAAACCAACCGAGAATCGTACGATTTTCGGCTGGTTTTTAGCATGATCGTAAGATCAATGCCGCACGGGCCGGTGTGCGCACGCGCACACTGCCTGTTCAGCATTGCGGTCATCGGAAGCCCACCCCTCAGATGATCGCAAGTGCCTCTGTGAATTCAAGCGTGGTACCGTGATAGGTTGCCACCTGTGCAATAAGTCCATCCATGAAATTTCCTTGCTACTAAATATTCCACCGTCAACTGTTAGTGGTATTATAACAAAGTGGAAGCAACTGGGAACAACAGCAACTCAGCCACAAAGTGGTAGGCTACGTAAAATGACAGAGCGGGGTCAGCGCATGCTGAAGCGTACAGTGCGCAGAAGTCGCCAACTGTCTGCAGCGTCAATAGCTACAGACCTCCAAACTTCATGTGGCCTTCAGATTGGCACAACAACAGTGCGTAGAGAGATTCATGGAATGGGTTTCCATGGCCGAGCAGCTGCATCCAAGTGCAATGCAAAGCGTCGTTGCAGTGGTTTAAAGCACGCCGCCACTGGACTCTAGAGAAGTGGAGACATGTTCTCTGGAGTGACGAATCACGTTACTCTGTCTGGCATGGATGGACGTGTCTGGGTTTGGCAGTTGCCAGTAGAACGGTACTTGCCTGACTGTATTGTGCCAAGTGTAAAGTTTTGTGGGGGGGGTTATGGTGAAGGGTTGTTTTTTAGGGGTTGGGCTTGGCCCCTTAGTTCCAGTGAAGGGAACTCTTAAGGCATCAGCATACCATGACATTTTGGCCAATTTCATGCTCCCAACTTTGTGGGAACAGTTCCAACATGACTGCGCACCAGTGCACAAAACAAGGTCCATAAATACATGGATGAGCAAATTTTGGGGTGGAGGAACTTGACTGGCCTGCACAGAGTCCTGACCTCAACCCGATAGAACACCTTGAGATGAATTAGAGCAGAGACTGCAGGCCAGGCCTTCTCGTCCAACATCAGTACTCACAAATGGGCTTGTGGAAGAATGAGTTGCTGTTTTTCCCAGTTGCTTCCACTTTGTTATAATACCACTAACGTTTGACTGTGGAATATTTACTAGCATGGAAATTTCACGGAACACCTGAATCCAATGATTTGGAGGGGTGTCGCAATACTTTTGGCAATATAGTTGTGTGTGTGTGTAAACATTGCCATGTGATTAGAGCTGCAGCTAACGATTATTTTCAAAATCGATTAGTTAGCCGATTATTAAGATCGGTTAATCGGATAAAAATAAAATACATTTTAAAAAATGGCTCCAGTGATGGGACTACTAGTTTGTATTGAGATTGCGGTCCATCACAGGAACAAGCTTGGAGCGGTGGAAGTAAAAAAAAGAAAAAAAGTGGGGGTGCAATATAGTGAAATGGAAAGTGTAAAATTATACAGCAATGAATGCAGAATACCACCAGCTATAGAGGAATACAACAAATCCCAGCAATAGTACATTATAGCTGGCGGTATTCTGCATTGCGCTGTATAATGTACTATTGCTGGGTTTTGTAGTCCTCTGTAGATGGCGGTATTCTGCATTGCGCTGTATAATGTACTATTGCTGGGTTTTGTAGTCCTCTATACAGCACAATGCTGAACATCACCAGCTATAGAGGACTACAAAACCCAGCAATAGTACATTATACAGCGCAATGCAGAATACCGCCAGCTATAATGTACTATTGCTGGGTTTTGTAGTCCTCTATAGCTGGTGGTATTCGGCATTGCACTGTATAATATATTATTCCTTGATTTGTAGTCCTCTATACAGCGCAATGCAGAATACCACCAGCTTTATAGTGATACAACAAATCCCAGCAATAGCGGGCGGGTCTGGCTGCAGCAAGCGTAAGGTGGGGAGGAAGTGTGGCGCGCAGCGTGTGTGGAGCCGTGAACAAGGCCAACCAATCGGAAGCCGATTAATCGATGATTGAAAAAGTTGACAACTTTTTCAATCATCGATTATGTCGATTAGTTGTTGAAGCCCTACATGTGATCACTGTGATAACCAATCACAGGACAAAGAGCCAGTCCGATTTAGCTCTGTCTAAAGCCCCTTTTCTCCGGTGTCTAATGGCAGTGGGAGCAGTGGCCGCTTACACACATATTTATGGGAACAATGTGCCAGCAGACTGGCCATTTAATAAAGTAGCCGGTTAAAGGAGAAAACAAGTGGGAATTCCAGTAGAAAAGTGTGATGGTCCTGTTGGAAAGTGTACTTGGGGACTAGGGTGGATTTATCTTACTGCCAGAAACCAGTAAATCATTCAAGCTACCAGTAACTGTCTTGAACTTGGGTATGTTTTGGTTGTAATTATCCTTTTAACACTCATTCTAGTTACTTAGGCATACTCTGCTTCTGTCCACCCTACTTTTGCAATTTCAAAGTTATGAGATAAGCTGTAATTATTTTTGATTGACTGAACTTTAAGCAAACAGCTAAATACCCATTAAAATACATATATGGGAGATGTTTTACTTGTTTTACTTGATTTGAACAGCAAGCTTGTGACTGAATAATGAAAGAGCAGCAAAATCCTGATGAGGTCATCACTTTCTCCACCTGTCCGCTTGCTCCTTGTTGCACATGTGCTTGTAAGGCTTGGTTCACACCTGGGCGTTTTGTAGCGCGTTCGAACGCGCTGCAAAACGCTCAAACACAGAAATCCCATTGTTTCCTATGGCTATGGTTCACACCTGGGCGTATTTCAGCCCGTCTGAACGCGCTACAAAGCGGCCTACGCCCAAAGAAGTACATGTACTTCTTTGGGGCATTTTGGTCGCGCGTTACCATTGGGATACAGCCAAGTAGCCCTCGGAAACGTGCGTTTGTTGCACGTTTTTTACCGCGAATCGCGACAAACGAGCATATTCAATACGCCTAGGTGTGAACCCAGCCTAACAGAGCCTGACTGGCTTCTAGGGAATTAAGAAAGGCTGATATAAAGAGATTTTTAGCTACTTACACTTGTTTCAAATACATTCATTTTTAACAAATGCAGAACTGCAGTACTTGTTCGCTTTTTTTTTTACCCTGAACAGACAAACAGGTTGAACATTACATAGATGCAGAGAACCTCAAAACATCATATTTGGATGGCTGTAGATTCAACTGTTGGTTAATTGGAGTGATCAGTTTATTTTATTCATGCTCGTTTATTGCTGCACCACCCTGACTTGTGCTCCTAGCAGATGGCAAGTCATCTCCAGCTAGACAAAGCAGCTTACTGGACAGTGTACATTGCTTCTCTGACTGTAGTGCTGACCAGCATCTAAAGAAATCCAATTTTAATCTCCTCTTCTAGGTAAGAATATCACATTATCCGAGTGAGTCTGCGAAAAACCAGTGATAGGGCACAAATGCTGATCTGTGGTTTTAAATGGCCATTAACCCTCATTTAGGATGAAGTTGAGAAGCGTTCACAAGTTTGACAATACAAATATGTCTGCCTAAGATTTGTTGCTATATTAATAACTGTTTGTTGTTGTTTTTTAATGTGTATGTGTCTAATACTGTAATAAAACACTTTTAGTACTAACAATATTCTTATACCCTGTATACTCTTCTCTCCAATTTCTTTGAGGATTGCTGTTATATACCGGCCACCCGGACCAGTATCTCGCTTTCCAGATGACTTCTCTGCCTGGCTACCCTACTTTCTCTCCTCAGAAATACCCACTATCATTCTTGGTGACTTTAACATTGCTACTAACATTAACTCCCCGGCTTCCACTCAATTTCTTAACCTAACCTCTTCTTTTGATCTAATTCAATGGACACAGACTCCTACTCACTCTGATGGTAACACACTTGATCTTATTTTCTCCCACCTACGCGCTCCTTGCAATCTCTCCAACAACCCTTTCCCACTCTGAGACCACAACCTGGTCAGTTTCACAATCACCCTGTCCCCAACCCTGAAACCACCCACACGACGCACTGTCACCCGGAGAAACCTTTGCCACCTCGACCCTTCTCTTCTCCACTCTGCTACTGACTCCCTCTTTGACAAAATCTCACCCCTGTCCTGCCCTGACCTGGCTACTTCTGTTTTTAACAACTCACTCTCATCCTCCCTACACACCTTGGCTCCCCTCACTACACGCAGACTTAGACCACGTCCGCTACAACCGTGGCAAACTGAAGTTACCAAACATCAAAAAAGACAAAGCCGCACCCTGGAGCGACTGTGGCGGAAAACTAGGTCTCTGCAAGACTTTACCCTGTACAAAGCTGCCCTGATAAAATATAACTCCTCCCTCCGTGCTGCCAAACAAACTTATTTTGTCACTCTCATTAACACACTCTCATCCAGACCTCGTCAACTCTTTTCT
>NW_017307606.1:132562-145266 GCF_000935625.1 Nanorana parkeri
AATTCAAAATATTAACAGTCACGTATAAAGCCATCCACAACTCTGCCCCCGGATATATCTCAGACCTTGTCTCAAAGTATTACCCTAACCGTCCCCTCCGCTCATCCATTGACCTCCTGCTTTCCAGCTCCCTAGTCAACTCCTCCCATACTCGCCTCCAGGACTTCTCTAGAGTCTCTCCCATCCTCTGGAACTCTTTACCCAAACCTGTCCGTCTATCTCCCACCTTGACTGCCTTTAGGCGTTCCCTAAAGACTCATCTCTTCAGGGAAGCCTATCCCACCTCGACCTAACCACTGAACCTTCACATTCTCAAATAATTCATCCCCACACAGCTCCCTCCTTATGTATCATTTCCCCCTCCTCTTTCAGATTGTAAGCCCTCAGGGGCAGGGCCCTCCTTACCATCTTGTATTGTAACTGTAATGTCTTCCTTATATTGTAAAGTGCTGCGCAAACTGTTAGCGCTATATAAATCCTGTATAATAATATACTTATGGTAAACGTACCTTTTTATATAGAAGAGTTTTACCACTGCTTTCTGCTATAGAGTTGCTAACATGGTCTAACTGACTTTCCACTACATCAAGGTGGTGTTTATACTGTATGGGACACATTAAGGAAAGCCACCTGTTGCATTAAGGGAGCAGAACTTTGTGGTTTTTTTTGGCATTACTGTTTGTTATCTTTGTGCCTTATGATGAAGCTGCATATTGAAGTTGTTCTTGTTCAGTCCATCTTTTTTTTTTTTTTTAGATTTGGATATACCTATAAAATATTGGGTAGTATTTGATATGCAGTATGTATTGCCTACTATTATGCAGTTTACAGCTGATTTTTGTTATCCAGTCCTTGGTTCCTCTCCCAAAACACTGGATACATGGGATGTTGCTATCTACCCTGATGCCTGCCATGTGACTGCACAAGAGTGTTTAGTGGCATAAGTCAGGAGAGTTACTAATGTAAGGGAGGTGCAATGAGCCGATGTGCTCCAGCACCTGTTTGGCGTGCATGTGTGGACTGCTGACCATCATAGGGCAGAAACAAAATGATTTTAAAGTTTTATGACTGGACAAAATTAATAATATTTTTAAAAAATTGTTATGTCTCCAAAAAAAACAAACTGCAAGTGCAGAGAAACAATAACTCAAGCAGTGTAGCCCAGCTTGAGTTCTCCCCAGCTGAACTATAGAACACCTCGCCCCCCTTTCCTCCTGTTCTGTGGTTCAGCAGGGGGAGCAAAGGCAAGGTTGATGACACTGCTTGGGATTTCAGTGCAGCAGAAGCAGGTAGGAGCACACTGGATTTCTGGCAGAATGTATGTGTTTTTCCATTTGTGTATTGTCTTTAAAGAGACAAAACATGGGGAAATGTGCGTTTATTGCAGAGAAGCGCTATGTGTCTTTTTTTTTTTTTTTGTATTTGATTTGATTTTACCACGGACATGTAATCTAACTTACTGATGACATTCTTACCATTCCCACATATGAAGTTATAGTTGGAGATCTCATATAATAAGGCATACTGTATGTCCAGGGAAGGTAAGGGGAAGGAGTTAATTGACACTTGTCACTGATGGAACTTAATGCCCACAACTGCTGTACACATAAATATTAGGGATGCATCACTATATCGGCCGTTGAAACATATCAGCCGAAAATGGCACTTTTGGCAAAATGCAGACAGTGCCATTTTCTTGCTGATATAACAGTGCATTCTATTCTCTCCTCCCTGATGGGCGCTGCTCTGTGTCCCAGTGGGGAGTAGAGAAACAGTCACAGGCGGCTGAACGCTGCGGGAGGAGAGCGTTGTGAGCGGCCGGCGTGTCTCCTCCCCGCACCGCTCAGGCTTCTGTCACAGATCGGGAGAGCGGTGTGGGTGGAGACAGCCAGCGCTGTCACAGGAGGCTGAGCTCTCCTCCCGCACCGCCCCGCATCCTGTGCCAGCTCTCAGGAAGCAGAGCGGGGTACAAACACTCAGTGATCGCTGAGTGTTTGTACATAATTGAGAACATGGTATGTTTACTATATCCTCAATTATGAATGAATGGGAAGTGATCTACATCACCTCCTGTTCATTCATGATTGTGGATATAGTAAACATACTCTGTTCTCATGTTATGAATGAACAGGAACACTCAGTATAGAGGATTCCTGTTCATTTATAACTGGGGCTGCAGAAAAAGAGATTGAGGACACAGAGTCCTCAATCTCTTTTTTTTTTTTCTATTTTGATAGGGAAATATCAGGGGTCTGTTTAGACCCCTAATAATTCCCCAAAGCCCCTAGAAATTTAAAAAATAAAGTTTAATAAAGAATAAATAAAATTTATTTAAAAAAAGTTTATAAAAAAAATAAAACTAAAATGTGAAAAAGTTTAGAATAAAAAAACATTTTCGGTTTGTTTCATTTTGATTTTTAAATTTTCATTTCGGTGCACCTCTAATAAATATGGTTATCTTACATTTGGTATGCTGCAAAAATGTAAGTCAGATTTGCCACATTTTATGCTCTAGCTGTAGATGGATTCTGATGGGCAAAATCACTGCAATTTCACAGGGAGCAGCAGCAAAGATCTCTTCAGCCATCTCTTCCCTTAAAACTTCAGAGTCTCTCACTTACAGCTGCAATGGAGGAATTCTCAATGCCTTTGCTGCATTCTTAGATTATAAGCTCTCATCGGCAGGGCCCTCCTAACCATTTTGTCTTGATTTGTATAATAACTTTAATGTCTTCCTTATATTGTAAACCGCTGTGCAAAACTGTTGGCTTTATATATGAATCCTGTATTATAATAATAATAATAATGTCCATTAAAGGAAAAAAACACTAGGGAGAGTGTTCCCACTGGCGTTGTTGGTAGGTGTAGGAAGATAGTGGGATATTAAACCTTTTAGATCCAAAACAGAAATATTAGAGTAGATTGATCTCCTAAAGTGACACTAAACTCAGTGTGAGTTAAATCTTAAAAATGCATTCAAGTACCTTAACTATTAACTAAAATGTATCACTCGGCTATAGATCCTCAAATGATCTCTGAATTTCTGCTGACACTGTCCTTCCTTCTGGAGGGGGGCTACTTTTCTTCCCCATGCTGTAGATCCCAAGATGGACTACAATCCCATTACATTTTTGTTAATAGTTAAGGTAGTTGAATGAATTTTTAAGATTTAACTCCTGATTTTAGTGTCACTTTAAGTTCTTTTCTACTTGAGTATGCCAGGGCTGGAGCCACAGAGCAGTGAATGATATGCTAGAAAGTGAATATGAAACCGCTTTAGATTAGAATACATAATTTATGAATGTGAACAATCTCTGAGTGGTTTTCAGGTAAATCATAGATGTTCTGGAATATAGCATTGCCTCATGTCATTATAACTTGTAGATAAATCAAGTAACTTTATTACAAGTCTGCAGAATTATGTTTGTTTCTGTTCATTGTGTTTCCTTTTTTCCTACTCAGGGAAACCGATTAACTCTAAAGTAAATTTACTTTATTCTTATCCTGTTAAATCCTTTACCTCTGTATGCATCTCCAAAGCCTAATCATATCTCCATCAGTGGTTGGAGAGGCTGGGAGCAGTGCACTGATGGATGCAGGGTGGCACAGCTCTGACCTCAGAGTTTAAAGCTTATGTTTGTGGTCCTCTGAGTGCTCATGAACAGATTTAACAGTGCCTGCATTTTTTACTAGTTAGATCTGCTTATGTAGGCCATCTTACAATGGATTTTCTTTAAATATGCAAATATTATAATATGTGGATCTTGCTTTAAATGTTGGTGCAAAGAGCAATGACGTATAGTAATCCTTCGCAGTTCAGTGAATTTCAGATTTAAAGTGACTCTAAATGCAGGAGTTAGATCTTAAAAAATGCATTCAAATACCCTAACTATTAACAAAAATGCATCTTATTTGTGCATCACTCAGCTGTAGATCCTCAAATCATCTCTGAATTTGGTGCTGACACTGTCCTTCCTTCTGGAGGGTGGCTACTTCTGTTCCCCATGGTCCCTGTATGTGTTGTAAAGTAGCCACCGCTCCAAGCACTTGTGATGGACTACAATCTCACATTTAGTTTACTAATTTGTATTGAGCTTGTAGTCCATCACAGGAGGGAACTTGGAGCAGTGGCTACTTTACAACACACACAGGGACCATGGAGAATAAAAGTAGCCACCCTGCAGAAGGAAGGGCAGTGTCAGCACTAATTCAGAGATCATTTGAGGATGTACAGATTAGTGATACACAAGTAAGATACCTTTTTGTTAATAGTTAATGCATTATTGAGATTAACTACTGAGTTTAGTGTCACTTTAATTAAGAACCCATAATGAGAATAGTAGAAGAGTTTTAATTGGTTGTTACAGCACTTTGTAAACTGCTTCTCTAAAAAATCAAAAATGTGTTTATTTTAAAACTTGCCAAATACTGACCAATTTTATCTGCTGATTAATGCATTCTGCCATTTTTAGATATTTTATCTTTGTGTTCTGATTCCTTGTGATTCATCTTAAACCCGATGCTACAAAGAACTTGCAAATTAGATCATATCACTCAGTACTGGCCAATCAACCTCCAAAGTCCTATATTTCATTTAGTAAAACATACTTATCTTAAAGTCTCACTGCTGTTCAATGCAATATTTAAAGCTGATCTCCGGACACAAAAACTTTCTTTGAAATATATCCTTTACTGCTATTGAAGAATATAAATCCACTTTGTGAGCCCCAAATGCCTTTAATAGACCAGTAGTTTACCTTGTATCACTGTGCTGCACATAGCTCTAGCACAGGCTATGGGAGGGAAAATACCACAAGGGGGCAGATACAAGACCCGTCACCCTGCACTAGAAGAGAGTGCAGCAATGGCCAGTCTTTATTACAGGAAGCTCCTGCACTGATGGAGTGTGTGGGAGTTGTTTCATGCTGGATTACTGCACAGATCTGAAAGAAATGCACAAAACATGCATTTATCCTGACGTTCAGCTTTAACACATGTGCAATCCTATCAATTGTTATGACAATTGAAGCTCTGTAAATACAGTTGCTGTTCTTTGTTAAGCTTGATGTGGTGATGTATAGTACCAGTTAAGTCAATGAGTCATAACTGGCAGGGAATGTGGAGTTCTTAATATCAGATTCAGGATAATTCATTGTGAGCTCAGTTTCTTTCTTATTATCAATTATTCACGGCAACAATTCAGCTTCACACTGTTTGTATAGACTCTTGTAATGTAGCTCAGCTAGATGTTTAGGCTCCTTTTAATGTGGAATTAATTTCCATCCATGTTGTACGCACTCTCTGTAAATTGTGTGCCACCTTATCTCTGCTCTTGCAGTAAATGACTATAAAGAATCACTTGAAAATTTGTAACATACCTGGCTTTTACTGCTGCAGCTTCAGTTTTTTTACATAGCTCCCAACTGTCCCTCACCCAGGAGGAATGCCTCTCACTTGTGATGAATCACTCTGCCTTCTATTCCTCCCTAGTTGTCTTTCTTTTTGGTCTGATGTATAGACCGATATATAAAATATTAAGTGTCAAAATGTTAAAAACACATGCAATAATATAAAGGTAGGATAAAAGATTTAGTGTAGTATATGAAACCCCAGTATAAAGGAGAAAAAACACACATGAGGGTTTAACCAATCATTCTTTGTGTATTTGTTCTTTGTGGTCCACATAACTGGAGCTATGATAGGAGTTTGCCCACACATATGGTGTCCCTCTTTTTCATATCAAACAGTTGGGTGATGTATGTTGTTTAAACCCCATACACCGTATGATTGTCATACAGGTGTATACAGATTCTACATTCCTAGAAAGTGTCCAAACTGTTTTGTAAATACAAGTTGATTGTCATACCTTTAGTAAAAGGCAGTGTTGAAATAAACTCCAGGCATTGTTTTGTGCATGACCGTATTTTAGAAACTTCAGCTCTCACACCTGTACATGGACCAGAGTAATTTTTACATTTCTGCTATGGGCCTGTTTAAATAATAAAGATATTGCCGAATAAAGTAGTATTCAATTCTCAAACTTTTTTTCAATAATGAATCCAGAGCAAACAATTATACATTGCCCAGCAAAGCATTGCTCGATATTTTTGCACAAACACAAACATGATTATGAACAGCCACTTCCAAGTCTCTCAGCTCAGCTTCCACGATCTTCCTGTTCAGTACAGGATCACAAAGGACAGTGCAAACTTGTAGGGAGGAGATGGGGCCAAGGGGAGGGTAGTAGCTTGATTTGCTGTTTGTGGAGACACACACAGCTTACTAGCACACGTAAGGGTGACTGCATAGCACCCAGCTTGAGAAAGGGGTCACTCTAAAACAGGATATCAGGACCAGTGCTCAGGAGACCAGCTGATTTCTGCAGGAAACGAAAACTTTAAACATCAAGGAGCAGCATTCATTGTAAGTAATTTCATCAGCATTTGAAATAGCTTAAAATCCTTTTGACTTTAATATCATTTAAGATAACAAAGTAATAGAAATAAATATTTTTAGACATATCAATGTTTTCTTTTGTTGACATTATCTTGCAACAAAAAACCTTTTACTCCTTTTGGTAAGTGTTCCTATAGGGGAAAAAAACCTATACATTTTGTTCTATAATTTGTCCTGTTTAAAATGACACTAAAAATACAATTCTGGTACGAAGCATTGCAAAGTTTTTTTGACAGCTGCTGTATTTACACACCAACTCCTGGCTGTCATTTTGATGGCTAGGAATTGCCAGGGAGGAGTAGCAGACAGACAGGGAACACGAAACACACCCAGTGTACTTTGGTGAACTATTTTAGGGTGTGTGCGGCACCCCCAGTGTTCACAACCAGTTGAAGTCCTTTTTTTTTCCTTTTCCTTTCACCTGGTGGTTTTCTTGGAAGTCTGTGTTGGTGAGATTTGAGACAGGTATTGTACCGTATAAGCAGATGGTATTTCAGGTGGGTTTACAGGAAGGTGGGAGTCATGAGTGTCCAATGTATGCCCTGTTTTTGCAAGTAGTAGTTTGGAGATGGGGCAGTCTGCATAACTGCCAATTCTGAATGCTTTTACTTTTCTCGTCTGATCATATGCAATCATACAGCACAGCAGGAATGGGTGTACAATGAAAGTGCATGTAACTGTATTCTAAATGGTGGGCAGGTTTATGTATGTGTTTCAACAGTGTCTTCAGTTTTGGAAATAGTTGAATGTGGTTGATTTTTGGGTGGCAAAAGTCTTGGTAGCGATATTACTATTAAAGAAAAACTATAATGGTTTTGGGTTAGACAGAACAGCAGCAATCAGTTCCTTTTCAGCAGGTTCTCTCACACTCAGTTTGTTCACGCCAATGCAGTACGTTTATTGCATGGTTCCATGTAATTAACACATGCTACCGCGCAATGCACCTACTTTTTTCAAGTGGAATGCAGTGCATGGTAGCGGGGTTTTGTGCGTTGCGGTGCGGTCGAGCGCATTGCGGGCGGGAAGTGCATTTGGGGTGCCATTCAAAGTAATTGCAACGCACTTCAACGCACGGAACCATGTGATTAACACACCACATTGGTGTGAACAAGCCATGAAACTTTGTGCTCAGTTGTCCAGTAAGAGACAAGTCGCTGAAATTAGTTGTTCAGTGCTTTGCATAACCCATACCTTGAGCTATTTAGATCTATAAACAACTGGACTTTTTCAATATGTGACAGAGACAGAACAAAACACGTGGAAACCTCCTCCTGCTTGCTGTATAAAAAAACAACATATTATGCTTATTCCGGCAGAAGGTACGATGTTTCTCATTATGAACAGTAATAATGGTAGCTGCTCAATAAATATCAAATGTAAGTGCTTGCGGATAGGCCATGTAGAGAAATGTAAATCATCAGTGAAAAATCAAGCTGTAGTGTCGTATCTATTTCAATTATTTTCATATTTAAGAGAATGTGTAAAACAAATTCATTTTTATTGCTAACAATTTTTAAAGATATAGATGTAATCACAACCAATTTGCAAGGTGTTCTTTCTTGTGCCACTGTGTAGATTTTGCCAGCGACAAGACTGAGAGCAGAGGGGGTGTATTTTACCGTGTCAAACAAAACCTTTCCCTAAGGCAATCATGTGGCTGTTGTGCCCAGGAGAGAATGTGGTATTAGCCCTCACCATTGGGATTTAAAGATATTTTTTTTCTTTCCATTTCCCTCTGGCTAGAATATCTTTTTAGCACAGTAAAACTGTTATACAGCACATGAGATTAGATCTCTGCTGAAAAATACATTATTTCGAATGGCAAAAAGCTGGCTTATAAGATACGTTCCTTGTTTAAGAAATAAATACATTGTCATTTACTGCAGAAGTTATATTTACAAAAGTGGCACAGGGCCATTTCAAGGGTAAGGTTAGCCTTTCAGGTTATTTTTTGGGTTGTGTCCTGTTCTCAGCATATACTATCCTATTATAATATCATAATTTTGTAATATGAATACATACTAGAGGAGATTTTGATAATGCAATCACAGCTTACTTGAAAAAATCCCTTTTATGTAGTGAGGGCTGCTTTCCGTCTGCCCATCACTTTCAACAATTTCCCAGTGGATTCCCAGTGTGCTTTGCATCACTTTTCCTGCTGCTTGATGTGATACAATTTCAATTTCTCAAGACTACATATCCCATAATGCACTTCTTTCAGCAAGCAATTATAATGTTATATTTTTAAGATATTGAGTTGTAGTTCAGAAGGTAGGCTCTGAGAGTTGTGACACAAGGAAGACAATACTGTAATCAGAAAAGGGGTCCAACTCTGTACTAGCAAGGTATACCTAATGAAGTGGCCAGTGATCCTGTCAGTCTCGTATTACACTGTGTAGTATATTATATACTCCAAACCATTACATACTGCTTTGCTATATACGTAAAACTGCTAATTCTTACAGTATTGTCATGTTAATAGACAGAATTTATCTCTACCACTGGGGCTTCCAAATTCCATAACATATTTTTGTTCTAATGCTTAACAGTAATAGATTGAAAATAGTAAAGAGAAGGTGTAGTCCATCCTTGCTGCTGGTAGGATTGAGGTTATCCGTGCACAGCAGATACCTTCACTCTCTCCACATTGCTGCAGCAGATAGGTAAGGCACTGGGAGTCGGCAACAGTAGCTGCTGCTGATGAATATGTAGTTTGGAATTTTGTGTGTAATCAGACTGATGATGAGAAAAATGAACTTTGGCTACTCTACTGTTGCTACTTGAGTAGGTGATCTCATGTTAAGCATTAGGCCTTGTACTCATCGACTTTATTTTGCATGAGAGCTGTGCACATAGCAGTCTTTTTTACTAAGCACAAAACTTTGAGCATCTTTATTAAAACTTTCAAAACTTTAATGGCTTGAGTTAATCAAAACCTTTCTGATCAGATCAAACATTGGCATTTTGGTATGCAGCAGTTTACTCAACAATTGTTTTTTTTTTTTTTTTTAAATCAAGTTGTTTTATTAAGAAAAGAACACTTGCTATGTCTAATTAAGAGCATCATGGGCCTGGTGCAGTTGGTCGGCCACCTAATATGCCTGATTAGAGAGCTGCCGGCGCCTCTGCCTGATTGTGTATGGCCAGGCCTATTTTCAGTGGTGGGCCTGGAGCTGGCACTCCAGTAGCTACTATGTTAATCTGCCCCTGATCACATGTCAAAATACTCAGATGGTTTCACATGAAAACATCACCATAATGAACAACATGTAGAAATCCAACAAATTTAGCCCGTTTATTAAACAATATTGATAACCATTCTGGGATTGGTAACCTGATAAGATATTACAGTGGGATAATCGGAAAGCAAGCAAGTCATTCAGCTAGTAAAAAAGTTAAAACACCATTGTGTCTATGCCTGATCCTGAACAATCCTGCCACCATCTTATATTTTATCACTAGAATTGTGCATGTAATCACATAAGGTTAGTTGTTTCAACTGCAATGTAGGATTTACAAATGAAGACAATTGTATTCACCTGCTCATTTGGTTTAATTTTCTTGCTTTAGCGGCAACGTTGTTTTATGGTGTGCCTTAGCAACAGAGCTGATCTTGAATGTGACTAGAAGTGGTGAATGTGGCTGAATTCAAACAGGCCTCCCAGACTTTATAGACTTCCAAAACGGCTGTTCTATATACAAAATGCATATTGTATATGTACCTGAAATGTAAAGAGCAGCTCATAAAAAAAGTTAAGATGCAGATGATAACTATTGTTTAATTAGCCACCATAAGACGGTGGATGTTTACAGAGAAAAGGAAAGCTTGTTCAATGGTCAGGTTGTTTGGCAACAAGGTGACATGTACTGTCTGCTTGTCATTCTTACTAGAAAAACTGATTGAAAATAACAAACAATAAATAAAGGGTGAAAAATCTGATTTTGTAAGCTGAGAATCTTTCCACTAATGTGAATTAATACATATTTGCCAACTGACTTTATTTATGTTTTTTCCTGAAACAATAAGTAGTATTTATTTTGCCTTTTGTGAATTGCTTTTCATTTATCTGCATTTTGAAGGCTAATAAAATGTTCATTGTAATGTAAATGCCATTTTCTGGTTCTCTAGCTCTTGCTGCTCTGTATTTTGATGTTTGGAATAAATGAGACTTTAGAGGGAAGGCATGCAGTCTGGAATGCTAATCATTCTGTATCGCTTGGGATGGTTAACTCATCATTAAAGCAGCTTTAAATATACAGCTGTTATCCAGTCTTCCTTTTTGAATTGGTTCTTAGTTTATTTAATGAACAGAACTAGTAAGTAACTATGCATGCAAGCTCGCTTATTCCTCAGGTGCTGGTTCAAGAGTTTTAATTTATGTACTTCTAGGTGCCTGTTGCCATTAGCCATGTGAGTCTGATAAGTCCTTTTTGTTGGCATTAGGCAATCGCTTGGGCTCTATGGCCCCAGGCACGTATTTCCACTGCTATATGTAATAAAACAGAGGCTTATCACAAAAGACTTGCATAGAACATAGCACCCAGTTCAGAATTCAATCTCATTGTTCTACAATGACTGGATTACACAGCTTTATATGGAATGAGGTAGCCTGCTTTGTAATTAAGTTCTACAGACCCATAGATTTAGTCCTGGAGCTAAAGCTCTATATCAGGGGTTCCTAAACGTTTTAAGCCAAGGACTCGTATAAAAAATTGTTACGGTTCAGGGGCCCAGGAAGAGAATATTTACCAAAATGACAACAACGCTAAACCAAGATAAATCATGATGACCCTATAACACATTGAGAGTGTTCTTCACCATTTCTGTAAGCTTTAGTAAAGCCAAGAGAGGGGTGGAGGTGTTGGGGAGCAGGAATATGTTTTAGTTTCAACCCCTAGAAACAAATGCTTTCTGCAATATATTACATGCTTTGTTTTTAGGCTACGTCTTAGATCGTGGTTCTATATGTGCTATATCACTTGACACTGATTTTTCATTTGAACAAACTAGACTACAAATAGTACACAGTCATGCAACCTATGTTTAAGAAACACCTGACTCTAGATCATGCAGGGTACAACAAATGTGGTCATCTAATGGCTGGTGCAGCCATTGTATATCTGCTTAGGTGGTTTCAGGTATTCAAACTCAAATTGGCTCCAGTGACCTATACCTTTTTGTTTCTTGGCTCCAGTCCTCATGCACTTCCAACAGGTTTTGTTTTCAGGAGGTGCTTGAGACCTCGATTGTTTAGGTGTACAGTAGAGTTGAAAAATGCTGGCCTGTAGATTTACAGTTGAGAATACTACCAAATACGTATGAGCACCTTACTGACCAACAAAGACTTTTAAACAGGATTGACAGGAACAGTAAAGAGTAACACGTGTGTGAAACCAACCTGGGTCTAACATTTAAAAGCAATTTGTAAATCGTTCAATAAGCTCTGTGATCTTGTTTCACAAATCACAAATTCACTTTAGTCAATAGGTGGACTAGAAGTTTGTTCATTTATTGTTGTCATCATCTGCCTACATTTGGAATGTATCAGTTTAAAGTATGGGCTGTCTGTAAATCTAGCTTTATGTCTAAATAAATATACCTCCACATTACGAAGTCAAGTCTGTCTCTATAAGTTTCAGAATAAAACATTTTAATTTTAAAACTGCCCTGTTCCATTCCATGCCAGAAAATGATTATTCCACTGTATCAAGGACGGCAATAGGGCTTCTTTATCTTAACGTGCCACATTGAGAGCAGCAGAAGAAAAGCTGCTATTAACAGCCAGAACCTCTAAGGTAATCTTCAGCTTCTGCAAGATCCGCAGTCCCCCTAGTATACGCCTTTCTGCAATTAAACTCCTCTTTAAAAAAGAAAAAGTGAGAGTTAATTAAAATAGTGCCTACTAAATAAGTTGGCAATACAATATTCTGCTGTTTAAAAATGTGCAATCACCAGCAACATATCCACTTTAGTATGGGCATATATAATCGATTTACCAATCATTCATTACTTTTCCACCATCTTAAGGTTTGTTGCGTTCATCAAACATCTCACATTTACCGTTATTCATTTCAGTGGGAAATCCAGGTCTCCATAACATTCGCTGTATGAACACTGTTGCATTTGCTTGATCACTTTTAACTACTTTTGGACCTGCTATGATGTATGAACCTCCTAGAGCATTTAAACAGGAGCTCCAAGAATGTAAAACGTTAACCCTTGCAGTGGGGCTACCCCCCCCCCCCCC
>NW_017307606.1:145532-150482 GCF_000935625.1 Nanorana parkeri
GGGGGGCCGCCCCCCCCCCCCCCACTGCAAGAGTTAAATGCTCATTTTTCTCTAGGAGCTCAAATAAATAAAATATACTCACCTGATCCTCAAAACTGCCGGGCTTCTAGACCTGTCCCTGCAGCCTCTTGTCCCAGACTTCGGCAGTCTAGGCCCCACTGACCTCAAAGTCTAATACAGTCCATTCACTTGCATTAAACGTGAGGACACCGGGGATATAGCAGAGGGGGAGAGAGGTGAGCATTCACCACCACAGGGCCAAGGATCAGGTAAGCATATTAACCTTTTTCTTAGCACCTAGAGAAAAAGAAGCAGTTAACCTTTGCAATGTCGGGGTAGCCCCAGTGAAAGGGTTAACTTTTTATATCCCTGGAGTGCTGCTTTAAAGTGTAACTCTGGGCTAAATAAAGATGCGTATATAGATATGATTCAGTCTGTCAATTACATTAATACTCCAGTTTTTGTTTTTCTGAACCCCTTGTCCACTTGCTTTCCTTTCACTCTTCCTTCCCTAATCCTTCCAACCCCACTTCTCCTTCAGGACTCATATTCTGTGTAAGTCATGATATATACATTTCTCCACAATGTTTTGTTTCCTAATTTTCATTTAAATTTTCCATATGCTGAACATCCAGAAGTAAAGGCTTTAAAGATATGTGACTGCCCTATATGCTCCCCATCAGTCAGGATGCGATTTCACCTGTGATTATAACAATACATCATATATTTATCCTTCTTTAAACACAAATTACATCTGTCTATGGAATTAAATTATTTGTTTAACAGTTTATTCTATATTGTACCATTTAACAAGTAAAATAATTACATTATTGGCAGAGAAAATAAAAACCTGTTGCCAGGGCTGGATTTACTCTCTCTGCTGCCCCAAGGCCAGGTTCCTCAATGCGCCCCTCTATACGCCAACCTCCACCCCACCATGGAGAATGGCAGATCTGCAGGCTTCATACAAGTGATCTCTGCGACATCGCCGGGATCACTTGTACAAAGCAAGCGGCGGCTTCCCCTCTGTACATTTAGCTCTGCTTGCCCAAAGCAGTGCTAAATGTAGAAAACAACTACTCGCCCGGAACTGCATGTCCCAGGCATCGGGAGATAGGAATTCCACACCCCTGCTGCCCCTATACTCCCTGCTGCCCCAGAATTCCAATTTACTGGAGCATTTTTTTTATTATTATAAAATAATTTTTTATAATTTATTATATTATAATTTATGATTTCGTGTTTCAAACTATCATACCCGGGATCTCTACTAGATCCCGGGGATCCCTACAATATAAAACAACAAATTGCCATGAAAAACAATGTACTGCTTTGGCATGCTAAAAGCCAGGGAGGTTAAAAAGGGTTTAAACTTACATGTGTCTTCGCCGCGCGCTCCCGCCCGAACATCTGAAGAGTCTCAGGCGGCCGCAAAAGATCTTCAGATGTTCGGCCGGGAGATGAGGAGAGACACAAGGTAAGTCTATGGAGCAGCGTGCACCCGCACAGACACAGTGGGACATCAGAGAAGTGGAAGACAGGAGTCAGCGCTGGATCTGAGACCCGGACCAGCGATGGAGGGACAGCTGAAAAGGACCGTAAAGAAGAAGATGATCGGATTAAGAGTTAAGTTGAAAAAAAACCGGTAGGACTGACGGCACAGCTGCATTGGCGGGTTGGCGTCTCCAGGCGGCATTTTTTTTTTCTGCTCGCGCGCGCCTGCCGCTTGTGTATATCTGCTGGCTGCGTGCCCCCTCCTCCTGACCCCTCACCTTCAATCCCGAGATCCGCTGCCCCATCTGCAGCCCGGGACCGGCTGGGGAGGGCGTCAGGAGGAAGAGGGAAGGAGATCAGAGATTGCTGATCTCCCTCCGTGCTGTGAATGCAGAAGTGATGTGTATTACATCACTTCCGCATTCACCTGTTAGTCATCTGGCTGCTATAGCCAGAGAAAAGAAGCTGATGAAGCAGATCTCTGCTACATCAGCTTCTTTTGGGGTCCCCAAGTGACAGGGGTTTACGCACATGTAAACGTAAATATGCGTCCGGTGCACCAGCGCGCGGAAACGACAATTGCGCTACACACGTTACATATCGCCGTGAACGTCGATGAACCTAAAATTAACCCTAGTTTAGAAGTAATAAACTACTTCCTTCCTACACCTAGGTTTTTTCCCACTTTATGAACTTTTTTTTTTAGTTCTTTTTATTTAGCTTCTTTTTTGTTTCTTTGAAAGGTATTGTGTTAACACAATTTTTTTAAATAAATGTGTTTTGCAAGTTAAAAAAAAATTGTCAGTGGTTCCTTTGTACACTTGCATTGCCCGACCTCCACACTCTAAGCCGGCATTTGCTGCATATTCAGTGTCTTATGAAGCATGAATTATATATTTTCATTTGAAAATTCTAAAACTGATTTGACTAAACTAAAACTGATTTTTTGAAATGGAGGGATGTATGCAGGACCGGATTTACCGGCACTCTGATTACAAGTGTTCTCGGCGACAACGTAAAGAAACAAGTCATTTCTCCTATTCTACATTTAGTACAGTATTGTACAGTATAGTAGTACTGTACCGATAGTACTGTACAGTATTGTACAGTACTATCGGTTGGGCACTCTATTCACACGTTACGATTGTCGTACGAAAAGTCGATCGCATACGTTTATCGTACGATAATCGTAGGGTGTATGGGCACCTTAATTCCCACTTTAAGGGCCTGTGTCGATGGCATCAGTATAGAAATGCAAAAGCCCATCAACACAGGCCCTTACTCTAGTTGGGATAGTATACTCACAGGTACCATTCAAAGTTTGTCATATTTTCTGTAAGCCTGCGAATATATTTGTAAGTCCTTTCTAAGCTTGTACACTTTCAAATCTTTATTAATGCAAACAATCCATGTTGGTTTAAAAAAATCAGCTTGAGAGGAAATATATTAGCAATGCAGATTAGAAGAACAATATGTTCCTAGCTTGCCATGGTGCATCCAGTAGTAATTTACATATGAACATAGCGTCCCTCTGGCTGTAAGTGTAGAATAGTGTCCTTGACATCATCTACATCTTATGCTAGGAAGTTTTATTTCATATTTAATTCACAAATAACCCAATAAGGAGGACAAACTCAAATTGATGAAAATTATTTTACGTAGTCTGTGTTTTTGCACAAGTGATCATGGAACGTTCTAGTAATCTATTTGAGCGTGTTTATTGCTGACCTTTTATGTAAGGGAGGACAAACAGGGACGGATTTACTCTCTCTGCTGCCCCAAGGCCAGGTTCCTCAACGCCCCCCCCTCCCTGCCAATACCCCCCCCCCCACCATGGAGAATGGGAGACCTGCAGGCTGCATACAATGTCGCCAAGATCACTTGTACAAAACAAGCAGTGGCTTCCCTGCTGTACATTTAGCTCTGCTTGGCCAAAGCAGGGCTTAATAATATAGAAAACAACTACCTGCCCAGGCATCGGGAGATATCAGTTCCACACCCCTGCTGCCCCTCTACACCCTGCTGCCCCAAGGCCGGGCCTTGGTTGGCCTTGTGGGAAATCTGGCCCTGAGGACAAATAAAAATTATGTTTAATGTGCAATAACTTGTAGTATTACAACTTACTGTACTGTATGAAACCCTCACATGCCATATAGTGCTGCAGAACGCAGCACTTACCCATATTGCTGTGTGTGTTATTGTTTGTAAGCCTGTTGTTGCTTTGCTTTGCATCACTAAAAATGTTCTCTTTCTTGTTTCCGGTTTTCCAGGCAAGTATTTAATAAAGCAAGTTAGGGCTGCAGCTAACGATTATTTTCATAATCGATTAGTTGGCCGATTATAAAGTTCGATTAATCGGTTAATCAGATAAAAAAGAACAAAAAAGGCTCCAGTGATGCACTACTAGTTTGTATTGAGATTGTAGTCCATCACAGGAGCAAGCGGCGCGCGGTGGAAGTAAAAAAAAAGTGTGGTGTGCAATATAGTACATTATACAGCGGCGCAGTGCAGAATACCAGCTGCTATAGAGGAATGTAGCAATAGTACATTATACTATAATGTACTATTGCTGGGATTTGTAGTCCTCTATAGCTGCTGGTATTCTGCAGTGCGCTGTATAATGATTATACTGCGCAATGCAGATTACCACTGACCAGTTATAGAGGAACAACAAATCCCAGCAATAATACATTATACAGGGTGTTTAATATATTATTGCTGGGATTTGTTGTTCCTCTATAGCTGCTGGTGTTCTACAGTGTGCCGCTTTTTTTTTTTTTTTTAACAGGAAACTTTAAAACAGGTCTCCCTTACCTGTTTCTGAACCCTTGTAAGTCGCGGCGGCGTGCTCTGCGGGCCTGTGTCCGGCTTGTGTGGTTGGCGTGGCATACACGGCGTGGTTGTGGCATCCGCGGCGTGCGTAGCGTAACTCGTACCTGTTCCACCATAGCACCCCTGTACTCCTGTTCCACAACGGCACCCCCACACAACTATCCCACCATTGCACGCCAATACACCTGTTCCTCGCTCAGCATTCATACATCTGTTCCACCGCTTCACATCCATACAACTGTTCCACACAGCACCCCTACACACCTATTCCACTACTGCACCCATACACCTGTTTCACACAGCACCCTTGTACACCTGTTCCACCACAGCACCCTCAAACACATATTCCACCACATCACACCTGTTCCACACTGCACCTCCATACCCCTTTTCCACCACCACACCCCCACACACCTGTTCCACCACTGCATCCCTGCACACCTGGTACACCACTGCATCCCTGCACACCTGGTCCACCACTGCACCCCTGCACACCTGGTACACACTGCACCCCTATTCCACCACTGCACCCCCATACACCTGGTCCACACTGCACCCCCATACACCTGGTCCACCACTGCCTCTCCACACAGCTATTCCACACTGACACCTGGTCCACACTGC
>NW_017307606.1:150988-184931 GCF_000935625.1 Nanorana parkeri
CCACTGACTTGCTTTCAGAAGGTGGGCCCTCGATTGTCAGCGGGCCAGCGACGGGTAGGGGAGATCGCGCCGAGGAGAGCAGCGGCGTGCGCGGCTTCAGCGTGCGGTGGGCGTGGCTTACGCGGCCTGTGCAGTGGGCACGGCGGCCGCAGCGTGTGACGTGTGGCTCAGGCCGCACGTGGAGCCCCGAACAGGCAAATCAATCGATAGCCGACGAATCGACGATCGAAAAGGGCTAATTGACTAAATCGATTAACTGTTGCAGCTCTAAAGCAAGTGTTTGTGCCCACAATTTAATAGAATTAGGTACTGCGGGATCTTTTAACAGGTTGTTTAGCATTTTGATGCTACTTTTTAATTAAAATGATTGCTTGTGCATAACAGTATTTTATTATTGTCCTCTCCAGTCACAAGTGCAAAAACAAACAACAAAGTTGTAATCGGTCTCTAGATCTGTGTACAAATATAGTTTCAAAATGTCTATTGAGTGAAAGCCGGTTCTCTCAAGATTTCCTTCTAAACTTTACAGATGAAATTCCACTATCTGAGGCTTTTAGTCTTATCCCTCTTTCTCTTCAGAATGTCAAAATGTCCTAGCTAGGTAGGTCTGAATGAAGAGAAAGAATGCTAACCTCCAATAATGCAATGGTGGCTTTCATTCCTCAGATATTTTGTTTCTCACTATCAACATACTGTGGTTTGGGGGAATGTAAATACAATGCATACCTGTATGTGATGGTCTGGCTCTGGGTTTGAAAAGTCTTAACTCGATTTCAAGCAAAGTAGGGAATATTGTTGATTTGATTTTAATGTTGATTGATTGTTGATAATAATATTGGCAAACACAAAATTCTTCTGTGAACCTTCTTTGAGGTGTGGAAGAGCATGCTTTTGTTAGGTGTTGTTCAGATAGCTTGGCGTATAAGAGCAGCAAGTGCCCTGTGTTTTTTAAATCCTATTTCACCCCCTTTGAGAAATCTTCCTTTCGGAAGCCAGGTACCCAGATACCTGCACAAATGCATACAGCCTTTTTAATCTTACAGGTATGAATTTCCAAACATTGCTGAAAATTACTTTTGTGTAGCTGTTTTAAGTGTGTTAGCATTATGGTGCTAAGGTCTCTTTTTAAAGACTATTGGCTTCTTCACACTGTTTTAGCAGGCAGGCTAGTTCTGGCAGCTCTGGCAAAATGTGTTGAATCGCACTGCTGCAGCTGCCACTGTTTACAATTTTTTTTTCCTTTATCAGTAGCGTGCAATGTGCACAAGTCTTTCAGATCCCCCCACAGCAGCACAGCCCTTTGCACTGTACATGTCTGCATTTCTCTGCAGCACACCACCCATCACACCAACATTGTTGTGTGAACAGGGCACATAGAACACAATTGTGCTCTATGTACCCCAACAATGACTTGCGTTTTTCTTGTGCAGAATAGGGCAGGTCACCGCCCTAACTCCATTTTTCAGCTTATAGGTAGAATGAGCAAGATTAGAACTCCTGTCAGGTTGTATCTGTTTGAGAATTAGATTTTTCCACATGTTTAAAGTGTAAGCCAGTATTTCTATTTTTTTTTCTTAAAATGTTTTGGTTTTTTTAACTGTTATCCAGGCCTCCAATTTTCTGCACCCCAGTTACTATGCTTTTGTGCATAGTTGTCGCTTAGCCTTGTTTCCATGTCGGAGGTATGGCTTTTTGGCTGCAAGGCTGCAGAAAAATGGCAGCAGGTGCTCTGGACTGAGGAGTCAAAATTTTTAATATTTGGCTGTAGCAAAAGGCAGTTTGTTCACCAAAGGGCTAGAGAACGGTACAGTAGTGAGTATCTGCAGCGACAGTGAAGCATGGTGGAGGTTCTTTGCAAGTCTGGGGCTGCATTTCTGCCAATGGGGTTGGTCAGGATCAATACTGTGAAATACGAGCAGATACTTATCCATCATGCCATACCATCAGGGAGGCGTGTGATTGGCCCCACTTTTTTTTCTGCAGCAGGACAACGACCCCAAATATTGAGCCAATGTCATTAAGAACTATCTTCAGGGTAAAGAAGAACATGGAGTCCTGGAAGTGATGGTTTGGCCCTCACAGAGTCCTGATCTCAACATCAAGTCTGTCTGGGATTACATGAAGAGACAGAAGGATTTGAGGCATCTTACATCCACAGAAGATCTGAAGTTAGTTCTCCAAGATGTTTGGAACCTACCTGCCGAGTTCCTTCAAAAACTGTGTGCAAGTGTACCTAGAAGAATTGATGCTGTTTTGAAGGCAAAGGGTGGTCCTACCCAGTGGCGTAACAACCGGGGGTGCAGCAGGGGCGCGGGCACAATTAATTGATGAAAATAAACTATTAATACTTTTATTTCTTGGGTTACAGCATTTTTTCACACTTGCCTAAACTACTTTTGCACAGTACTGTAAATACATACTCCTCCTGAGGCAATTGGGGTAGGAAGAGATAAAGCACGCACTGTTTATATCACAATCTATGGACAATTGTGAAGTTTTTGAGTTTCACTCTCACCTTCCCACTGGCAGTACAGATATCCTGTATTTATTAAGGGGTTACCTAATTCCATTTGTATAAAAAGAGACAAGGTATATCACCACAAACAAATAAGCGTGGAGTACACACAAATCTAAAAACAAGCTAAAGGTATTTGACAGATAAAGTAGACGTTTAGTTAGAAACTGCCTGTCATAAGAGCTCTAATTATGTTTGGTTTGTTTACATTTTCCACACAACAGACACAGTCAAGATCAGCATAGGAAGAGCAAGTAGAGGCAACACAGGGTGGAGTTAAGTATGGTGGTGTGTTTTCCAGATAATGTGGATGTCCTTGGCGCAGAGCCACAAATATGAAATGAACCAGAGCAGGAGAATTAGAGCAATAACACTTTGCCCAGGGTCACATAAATAAAACAATGTGATTATTCAGGATGAGGACCAGCTTGATCTGTATGATTTAGGTGGTTCATATATCTCAGTGTATACACTTTAAGTGTTGCTTCATAGAGAGCATGACAACCATGGGCAAAATTAGTTATGCCTTGTGAGTAGGCAGGACCTCTTGGTGCAAACATATGAACTGTTAGAGAAGGTATAATAGACTGTTGTAGCACTAGCTTGTAAAAACTATTTTAGACGCTAACCCCATCTTTTCTTCAGGCATGACAACCCATAATAAGCCATTGCAACCAGTTTTCAGCAAATAATAGTGTACAGACTAGTGAAAGCTGATGTCTGAATATTTTGGGTTACTGAATGTTACATTGTTTAGTAATATATAACAAGCTTATAACTTAATATCCCAACTCCATCCCATCTCCCCACCATAGAATGGGGAAGAGTTACAGTTTCTGTCTGTAAAAGCATTGGGGAGATTTTCCTTTTATTTCCTGTCCCTTGTCTGCATCGGTGTAGGTGATGTTTCCTGTTGCTTTCTGTCCTGAGAGGAAGTGAGTGGAAATCTCCCCAATAGGAAAACGGCTGCAACAACACCCTGGCAGAGAATCTAACTTGTCCCCATTTTATACAAATATACAGTAGATTTTGCTGGAGCTGGGCTCTAAATAAAGCTTAAAGTAAAACAAAGCCAGCATTGTTTTGGTTTTATTTTTGGATAGAGCAAGGGAGGGTTATATTCCTTTTCAGCTTTCTTTACCATCTGTGTCCCATTGGGGAAATTTCCCTGCACTTTGTCTAATAGCCATAACAGGAAGGAGAGGAAATTCCTCCAAAGTGAGGGAAATCCTTGGTGGCCAGCAGGGTCACCAGAAGTATTGTCCCCACTGAGAGATTTCCCATCTATTTCTGTTCTGATGACAGTCCAATATTTGGGATTTCTCTTTCCTTTCCCCTTCAGTGATAACAGTCACCAGAACAAAGAGGGGTGATCACTCTAACAGGGACACAAACGGCAATAAAAAAACTGACTGGGCTTCTAATCCCTCCCAATGCCATCCAAAACTAAAAAATGTTTTGGCTTCAGTTGCACTTTAAGCAAAATTAAAAGGAAATATCCTTCAACATTGGGTGGCAGATAGACAAGTAACAACCACAGCTGCTCTAGGTGATGGTCATTATATTAATCTGTCATAGGGAGGTTTGCAGGTTTACATAATTTTCCTAAACAAAAGAATGCTTGTCTCCATAAAATGTAAAAGACCTGTCATGTATGTACTTCTGTGAGATCATACTATGATGTTAGCAGAATTATCTCCTTTATCTGCTCCTATAATTGCAAATGATGATGAATTACATGCCAGTAATCCATGTATATTATCTGCAGCCTTGGAGCAATCTATGGCATCTGTAAATATCTGCCCCACATCACCTCTCCATTTATTAGTACTAGAGGTGCACCGGAATGGACATTTTAAAACCGAAACAAAACCGAAATAAAAAAAATGTCCGGCCGAAACCGATACAGAAAATGTTTTTTATTTTTATTTTTTCAGTTTTTTAAAATATAATTCATTGATAACATGAGTACATTGTTTGTTTATATAGGTTGTGGAACGAGCACGCCACTAATCGCTGACAATCGTACGATTCTCGGCGGGGTTTTCGAGCATGCTCCTTCGACAAAAGACGTGCGACCGTACAGTAGAAACGGTCGCATGCCTCCCATACACCTTGAGATTATCGTACGATTGCCGGATTTCCCGCCATTATCGTACAATAATCGCAAGGTGTATGGTCACCTTTAGACGGTTTGGGTGATTGTAATGAATCCTGAAGAAATTGGCACCAAACTACCAAAAAGTAATACCCAGTTACTGTGTTTAACATCACTTTAGTGCTCTTTGGACTGTTATTGAATAGGATTCTTCATGTTTCAGTTAAATATTTGGGGCATCTGTTTTAAATGTGGCTTTTCTTTTTTTTTTAAGTCAGACTTTTTTTTTTTCTTTTTAGTGCTTATTTCCTATAATTTGAGTTGTGTAAATTACAGCTAAACAACAATATTATAATGCTTATACACAGAACATAAGGCCATTACCATGACATGCTGCTCCAGCTCTCTTCCATTTACTCAACATATCCTTGTAAGCATCTCGCTTCTGTTAATTTAGGGCTTTGCTGACGAGATTTAAAAATATAGGAGTAAGGATTGGACCACCCTCACACAGCTAATTACTCACAAGCTTATCTCCCTGGCTTATCATCATGAAGTCAACTCCAACTCTTTATTCCCATGTTTCCTTAGCCCGTTCTATTTTAACCCTGGTATATCCATATGACACATCTAAAAATAAACTTTTTTTTTCAATGTAGCCTAATTGCTAACTCTCCTTTGAAAAGGGTACACTTCGCATGAAGTATGTCAATTTAGTTTTTTTTAAGTTGTCTTTAAAAAATGAATTCTTTATCCATATTTATAGATGTATCTTTTTTGCCTCAACCTCCATAAGGAGTTCAAATGACTTGTACCTCTCCTACATTGATTTTTACATATCTTTATAATACAAACATAGTTAGAAGGGTTGAAAAAAAATCGTAACATTTTATAAATAAGAATTATATCGTTTCTCTGCACACTAAAAATAAAATAATAAAAAAGCAATGGGAAAATGCTTGCATCTTAAGGGATATATAAAAAAAAATTGAGTTCAACCCATGATGCTTTGTCATGTTTACACACTTTATCAGGCCAATTAATTGTGAATTTCACATGGCATGTAGAAACGTAATTGTCGCATTCCTTCTTGATATTGTTGCTTCATCCTAGTGTTGTTTGAACAGGTATGTATCAGACATTCAGTCTCCCTCCTGTATAAGAGGCTCAAGACATAATGTTTCAATTTGAACACATTTATTTTGTAATCATTTGTTCAAAAATGTTCAAGTTGCTGACTTGAGATTTTAGTCAAAAGACATTAGTGTTTATTGGTAAAACATACAAATATATAAACAATAACTTAAGTTGTTGCATTTTTGTGTTCTCCTGCTTGTTAACCACCTCCTGGCTGGCCGGGAGCCCTCTAGATCTGAGCAGGCATCTTTAGACGTCCGCTCAGCCACGCTCACTTGCGCACACCTGCAGGAAAGTCCCAAAAGTTAAAAACGGGCAGCGATGCCTGTTAACATACAAGCGATCCGCCGGCTATAGAGCTGGGGGATCGCTTGTATCGGGTGCCGATCCATGTCATATGTTACATATCGCCACGAACATCGCAGTGAGAGCATTAATCACTGATAACACTAAACTGATGAGCAGTAACAGCTTTTAAAGTGTCGCCTATGGCCAATTTTGGGTATGGTAGTTTTTTCGCATGCTATTTTTTTTTTTTTTGGTGCACCGGTCCTGGAGATACTGCAATACCAGGTCGATGCGTGGAGTGGACAGAGCAAGCTCTTCTTCCATCTCCCTGTTCTAAAAATCCATTTAATATATGGTCCCCAGATAGGGGATAGGGGACGTATCCGATATTAAACTGATAAGAACAGATACTACACTTGATCTTAGCCAAAAGGCCGAGAAGCGATGGGTGCATGCTATTTTAAAGCTTGACATGTTTAGTGTCTATTTACCCAACGTGACCCCGTCTTTTATAAAAAAAATTGGGTAACAATAATCGTTTCGTAACATAATAAAGAAAAAAAACTTTTTTTTCAAAATGTTCTGTAATTTTTCCTTTTAATATAGTAAACAAATAAAAACCTCAGTGGTGATTAAATACCACCAAAAGAAAGCTCAATCTGTCCTCAAAAATGGTATAAAATTAATTTCAGTACAGCGTTGTATGACTGAATAAATGTCAGTCAAAGTACCGCAGCGCTGAATACTGAAAAATGGCCTGGACAGAAAGGGGGTTAAACACCTGGTCAGCAAGTGGTTCAGGTATCTATACATGAGGATCATCCACTATTTGCAACTAACTTGTATTTCTTTTTGAATGTTGGATGATCCGCCATTTAAACAGAGTGGCTTAATTAGAAACAGGATTCAAACAAGTTTTATAGCCCTTGTAAACATCTGGCTTTGCACCATCTTTTTGGATCTATACTCATTCAGTTTGTCATATGTACTCTTTGAGTCATTTTGACTACAGTTTATGATCCTCTTTTTGGAGTTCATTCAAAATAAAATCAGCGTTCTAGAGCTAATTTTGCTCTACAGTTTTAATCACATCTATAAAGGATATCTCTTCCTAAAACTGCTTAGTTTAGGTGGGTGTGGTGTAAAGTTTTTATGTTTGCCGTTTTTCTGTATATAATCTCTTTTTTTTACAGCTTTTACCCTTTTGCTTGTAAGAATTGATTGTCATCTCAGTCCTTGTAACTTTAAAAAGGCAAGGGGGACTGCTAGAATATGCATAATTGCAGAAGACATTCATGACAGTAAACAGACTGGCATAGGAAACCATGCATGTATACATATATTAGACTTATTGCTTCTGTTTAAAACAAAAAGGTTCCCGACTAGGCATCCTTTGATCAGAAAATCAAAGGAGCTATTGGAACGCTGCCGACACGGCCACCCACTGAATGCATTTCGACCAGTTTATCAAGAACCAGCTGAAATCCACAGTCAATCAGTGTCCTGATCGGGGAGATTTACCTGCACTTCCTTTTCGTGAATCACACCAGATAATAGGTGAAAATCTTCCCAAAATGAAGGGAAATCCTTCCTCTGGCAGCTATTACTGGAGCAAGTGTTACCGGTAAAAGATAACCTTTCTACTCCAGTTTCAGTGACTGTGGCAAAGTATTGAATTCCCTCTCACTTTTCTTTCCTGGTGATAATAGCCCCTGGATAAATAGCAAGGCTAGATCCTCTCCAACAGGGATATAGACAGCAATAGGTACCTGAAAGAGAGTCTAACTCTGTCCACATATAAAGCATAAGAAAAAAAAATGGGCTGGAGTTGCATTGTAATGGCAGGGTGCAGTCAGGATAAGGGTCATGATTTAGTGAGTTATGTTCAAGGGGAAGATTAAAGTGACTGTTGCTAAACTGAAATATTGAATAAAAGCTGTACTTGCAAATAAGCAAGTACCGGTACTTACCTATTCTGACTCCGATCGTTGTGATAGCGAAATATATCCCTTGCTGAGACCTCTATGCCTGGCCTGTATAAGCAGATATACTCACTGCGGACAATCCTCGTCAGATAGCTGAACTCGTCAATACCGATTCACTCAAAAAAGGTGTTTATTCTTCTACATCAGGTTACAGCAGATGATAGGAACAGCAGTTGAACGGTTATAGTATTGTGCGGTCAGAAAATGATGCCTTTCCTACGTACTGTGCAGATTACATGTGTGTCCTGTTACATGTGGCTTGCTAGCTTTGCCATGACACAGGAAGTACTGCACACAGGAAGAAGGAAGGGGCGTACACTAGGGGGAAATACATCGTCACATGAGGAATAATTACAGAAAGCATGTTTGTTACAACAAAAGGCCACTAGATGGCAGCATAGGATAACACATTAATTTAGCTATGAGAAAATAGTTAGGCAAATCACACTATATAAATTCTAACCTATATAACAATGCTAATCTTAACTGAGGCTATGCATCTCATATTCTATGTCCCTATTGGGGCGGCACATTACCTCTCCCACTGGCTGCACCACTGAATGCTACTCAATTGAAGATATATTATGTGACTGCAAAGGGCCCCAATCAACAACCATCAATACCTAAATAAACTAATCAACAAAACACAACAGATGTGTATAATAATTGCCGAGGCACTTTATTTGCTAACCTTTAAGTAAAAAACATTAATAACCAACCAAAATCATAAACCGTAAGATATAATGCTCGGCTGTGCAACTTAAGCAATCACCAATTGAAACAAAGATAAATTGAATGTCCCCCCCACTATAATGGGTGGTAAAACCACACAAATTGCTGTTATAGAAATTTAAAGGGCAGAAGAGTGGGAAGCTCGCAGACTGCAGTCAGACTATAAGGGTAAACTGTTGTGCAAATCATTCCTTCATATACCCTCCAGACAGCCATGATACGATACCGTTGCAGACCCAAGCATTATGGCGGTTGTGACACCTTGCTCCAGGTAAGATGCCTATGCAAAATTGAATGGTAGATAAAAGGGGGAGGGGAAAAGAAGCAAAGCACAACCAGCACATCTAATAACTATAAACAATTAGCTGCAAACCTATGAAAGGATGCAACATAATAATACTGCTCTCCTTTTAGCCATTCTCTGAAGCCTTTTGAGAAACTGACACTTCTAGGCGTGTCCAATCCCGTTTCCCTGCTGCACTCAGTGGTTCCACCTGCCGACCTCCACATCAAGTTCTAAGGATTCCTTTTCAGAAGAGGGTCCTAGCAGGTTAATGTTAAGGCTTAGGTGAGGGGTTTAATGTCAAGATGGATTAAAGAGGAGCTTCTGCAGAAACTTTTTTTTGGTCTTTAGGATTGGCGGGTGGAAATTTAAAAAGTTTTGCTGAATTGTCTCTCTCTCTAGACAACTCTTGACTCTGGCTGAGCCTGGTTACTAGGAGTATTGGTTTATTCGTATTGGATTTTTATGTTTTGTCCTACATAGCATTGTTGGTATCTGTTTGACTGGTAGCACTGCTCTGTTGGAGATTGTACGCTTTTTACCACTTGTATTTGTGCTGCTCTATGGAAAAGTATGGGACATGCTGTCTATATGCTTTGACTATATTTTATTTTTAGATGTGTGTGACTAACTAATGATTTACACTAAAAACAAACACACACAAAAAAGTCAATTTTGTATTGCTGCCTGTCTGTCTTGGGGGAGATTCAGCCTCACTTTATGTCCTGCTGCAGGTGCAATCAGGAAATCCAAAACATTTTACCAAACAAAAGAAAAGTGAAACTCATCCCCATTGAAAAGTATGTTCCAGTGACAACTGTGGAAGGTGGGATTTTCCCCCACCTTAAGGATATTTATATTTGCTTTCTGTTGTGTCGCTGGGACAAGTAGTGAGGAGGACAAAATCTCTGCAATACCTATAAATGGCATGTGGAGGTTGAAACCTTGCCTGGCAAAAAAAAAAAAAGCAGTGGTTCCATCGCTTCTAACACAAAATGAGGTAGTTTTTTTTAGTAAAAGAGTTGCCCTTTTGTTTTAATTCACAAGAAATGCAACTAAACCAGTCTATGCATTTGTGGAACTAAATACGCCCTATCATGTAAGTAAGCTGAATATAACTCAAACCTGGATGAGCCTCATTGTGTAAATATATATTTGCAGCGTGCTTATTGACCCTGTAGGGTCCTCCCGAAAATGTAATTATTATTTTAAGTAGCTAGTAATGTTTACATAATGCATCAAGTAGGCAGGGAAGTCACAGTTAAAGCAGTGCTCGAGTTGGTAACATTAAAGAAAATTTATGAGAGTTCAGGCGTGATCTGCACATTGATACAGGTCACAGCAAGTCTGTACCCCAGCCAAGTCTTCTCACTGTGTGCAGTGTTAGCTGGATTCAGGAATCTTCACTCAAGTGATGACTGCTGTTGTGACTTTATGGGCAACATGATCCTGTCATCTGAAGTATGGATATCGTAAAAAAGATTTCCACATTCACTTAGGAAACTACAGAGTTCTGCTAAGCTCGGCCTTCAGTCTGTTATTTGTCACGCCTGCGTGATTTACTAAAGCTGTACTCTTTTGTACATCATCCCAGTCTCAGATCCTATAGGTATGTGAGTATTTTATTTTGAATGTTTCAGCTCATGTATTTACCTTTTTAGGTAGTCAGGTGTGCATGCAAAATATCGTTATGGGCTAAGTGAAATAATTTTGTTTTCAACATCTGGGCTTGTAATTGCTTATGTACAGTTACAATAGAAATATATGAGCTCCATTATTGAGCTCTGAGAATGTCTTCCTTGCATCATTGTTTCTGATGAGAGTTTTGTCGATTTTTGTATCCTATCTATCTGATGATTTTTGTCAGCATTTAGGAGAACACGAATAACTGGTACACGGGGGTTTTGATTGTGAATATTGTGCTGCAGGCAAGTTCTGTTAAATGGTACAAAGCTGGTTCTGTTAGCAGTATTTACTGAACCTTAAACATATGGTAGGATTTACTGAACCTTAAACGTACAGAAAGTACTAGTCCTATATAACCATGCAAAGTGAAAGCTAAATCGGTGCCAACAAAACATGGCAATTTACTTGCATCAACTACTGCACTTCTGAGATCTCCGGTAGCTATATTCAGCCTGTATCATGCGATGGAATAGTTTCAAGCTGTGTTGGAATTAATGTAAGATTAGGAAAATCACTGAGCTACTGGGCACTGATTTGTTAACTTTAAAATATGTTAAAGTGAAACCTTTCACAATGTGTGGACAGCAATGGATCTGTTTCTGAGTCAGAGACAACCAGCAGAGTGGCAATGCAAATAGTGGTGGGCATCATTTTTGGCGAGAGCTCTGCTCATAAGTATAAGCAACAGTTTTACAGAAACACAAATGGAACATGAATACTGCCTGAGCTCCTATCTATATGAACCTCTAAGTTCAACAAGGAGGGTTGGAGCTATTTACACCCGTTTTCTAAATGGCATAGTTACAAGATTGCCTACAAAACCTAAATCTTCTGCCCTTTCAAAATTACCTGTATTTCCTCCTAACTTCCCTTTCTTTGTAATTATTTGTCTGTAATTACAGGATGAAGCACTTGTGTGAGATTGCATCACTGGCATGCAGCAGCTATTTTATTTTCCTTTTTTTTGTGAATGCAGGAGTAATGTATACAAGATATTCTGATGTCTAAATATAACTTCTGTTGTAAAAAGAGAGTTGAAAATGGTATACGCTACATAAAAGAGATATCTATCTATCTATCTATCTATCTATCTATCTATCTATCTATCTATCTATCTATCTATCTATCTATCTTACTGTCTGGCACAATGTCAAGGGTATATAGAGGACTTTTTATAGTAATGATCGTAGTGAGCTTTTTATGACTTGTAGAGGATAGAAACTGTACTGGTATGTTATCTAGAACTGCAGGCAGTGTCTGCAGATTATTTAGTGTGACACACTGGGGACCAAGCATATCAGACGTACAGACCTTTTAAATTATCAGTATGCTGACAATGTAATTATGAGGTTTGGCAATTCACACTGAACCAAGACAACAATGTGTGAAACAGGACAGCAACCAAAATATTTGAGACTTGCCTCACAACTATGCCTAACCAACATGCATCTAGCCTAGGAAATAAGTTCATTACTTTTATAAATTATGTTTATCTAGACTATACACTAAACAGAAAGCACACAACCTGCTCCTGTTTTTATTTGTCTTGTTTTTTCAATTTTTTAGTCTCTAAGCTGAGCGCGCCAAAACTCTCAACACAAGAAATCCCATTCATTTCAGTGGCCCCTGTTCACACCTGAGAGTTTTGTCTCAAGCTGTAAAACGCCAAACGCTGGACAAAGTATGTGAGGTTTCTTTAGTGGCAGACTATAGTGCCTTTGGCCCCATAGACTTCAATGAAAACGCGCATCACAAGCGTTTGGCACATTTCGGTGCATTTTTTTTGCGCGAGTCTGTCCATAAACCATGCGTCTTCATTTGTGCGCAAGTCTAACGCACAACAATGTGCAAAGCGTATTAGGAAGGAGGAGAGTATTGTATGCTGTGCATATTCTGTAAAGGAGAAGTAAACTATACATCCGAGGTCCTTGGGTAACTCACAGTATTTTTTTTATTTAGTATCTGCAAGCACTTGGTGAACTGTACTGTGGGAATACACTCCACACTGAGCATATGGCAAGCTGCCTCTAATAGCATATTTTGATATTAATTTTCACTGTAATAGTCTTGCTACACCCCTGGGTTTAGTGCTGCGTATACCAAGTAGATTTTTTTTCACACTAAGGAGGTGCAAGACAAAACAAATAAAATTAACCTTTCCCACTAGTGAATCTTACGGACAGATATTATATGCTGCTATTGATTGCATTATGTGACAAGACAACATCTCCCACGCACATCTTGTAAAAAGGCAAAAAAATAACTACAATTACCCATTTTTATTTGGATCAAACAGTTCTGTCTGAATTTGACAACATGCATGACTAACTTTAAATCTGTTTTATATTGCCATTCATTAAACAATGTAAGCTGCTTGTATAGAAAATTGCTGTATTTTCAAGATGTGTGGGATAATTGTAAGAAGGGTGTTCTCTGTCATATGCTTTATAAATGACGAGCTCTTCCACTTTTTTCTATCTGTTGAAAAAGCCTTGTTTTTACCTCTTAGAGTTCAAAAACAACACCTACATATTCCCTGGTGATCCTGCACCTGCTGCTTTAACAGCTCTGAATGAGTCCAATCCCTTCTGTGCCAATTATGGCAATTTTTGTCTGGTGTAGACTGTTCCATTAGTTGCCTAAAATGCTTGAATCTTAAATTTGTAACTGCATTGTGTTGTAAAGGATTTTCTGTTTGAAAGTAGCGCTTCCAAGCTCCAATACCCAAACCACACAGAAATATGGTTAAAAGTGCCTAAGGTAGCAACTTTTCTAAACTTGAGGCAATTCACATAGCACGGGGCTATATTTAGGTTATGCTCCTTCCCTGCCATTCATCTGTCAAATGCTATTGCCTCCTGATTAGAAGAAGTTGCATTTGACTGTTAAATGCCATGGGCTGGGCTTAACATCAAGGGAAAAAGGCTAGGTGCTCCCGGACCTGGGATCCACAGACCACCAAGGATGCACATACAGTATATTAATTTGAAGAAAGGTACTTCACTTTAGCACTGTTACCAAAGTCACATTTAAAACAGACCTTGCACCTACATTGCAAGGTCTGTTTTTAAAATGCCCCCTTTCCTCCTTGCAGAAACACTCAAAAACCTAGACCTCTTTAGGGAAAAAAAAAGTTTGCTAATATACTAACCTTTTCCCACACTTACACTTGCGGCACAGAGGCCAGGACGTTGACACCCTCCTGTGAGAGCCTGGGGAATGTTGAGTAGACAAAATCTCAATGTCGTCTTGTAAGTTTTGGAGTACATTGAATTATCCAGGATCTCTGTGGCATGATAATGGTGTCATCCTCCTGTACTATGGAATCCATTTTGTTTAAATATTGTACATTGTTTCAGGGGAGGAGGTAGCAAATTGAACCTGGCATAAGGCAAGATCAGGTTCACTTCTTCATGTTTTCGGATCTGTATAAAAAAACAAACACTTTATAATACAGTATGATCCACAGTGCAGTGCTGCCTGTGTTTCCATTGTCCTGCGCAAGTACTTTCTCCTGGAGCATTGTAGGTGCGCCAAGCAGAGTGCAAGGGTCTTTGCAGGAAAAGTTGGTTTAAGGTTTATTTTAAGTTCAGGTTTATTTTTAGCATACTGTGTAAACTTTTTTGCTTTGGAGCCATAAATTGCTGTTTTAAAACAAACAAAAAAAAAATATTATGAAATTTGGTGAAGTTAGCACAATGGTGAGTGCTCAGTCACACAGCCGTTTACCATAAAAAGGACAATCTTTTATTCTGTAACAGAAAATATCTTTCCTCAGCAGCATAACATAAAGTCCACTTGTCTTTCAGCAAACAGACTGTATTATCTCACCATTCTCGGGTTGTCCCATACACTCAGTGTCCAAGTCCCAGGACTTCTGACTCTCTCAGCCTCTCCTAATCTTCCAGCCTTCCTGGTTGTTCCTCATGTGGCTCCACCACACCACTCAGTTTGGCTCTTGTGTGCCTCCAGCACACACCGCACCTGGCTTGGCCCTCGTGTGCCTCCAGCACACACCACACCAACTCCTCCCCTTGAGCTCTGGTCTGGACTCTTAATAAGGCTGCTCTCAGCCACCTGATCACCGTAACACCTGACCCCGGAACTGGAGATTTCATCCCACCTAGAACTCAATCTACTAGTATGGAATTTTTCGCTGTAGATAATAAATACAGTTAAACATTTTTTTGTATATGCTTGTCCATAACTTAATTTGCATAAAACAAATACAAATTCTGTTGATAATACCATCAGCTTTGGTCTGCTTTGTAAGTGATCCTAAAGCTGACCAAAGGCGGCAGGAGGTGATGAATACACTCTCAAGATCTGGCACACACAGACCTATACAAGTGTTTTCATGTTCAGTGGATACGTTCTTGACTCCTGTTATCTTATAGGAACAGTGTTTATCTGCTTGGAAAGTCTGACCAACACAATAAACTCCTTACCCCAAGTTCTCCAGCAGAGACATCGGCTTTATTCTAAGGTCATTTATAGACCTGTTTATCCCACTCAGGCTAAAATAATGAGAATGAAATGAGGATCATTTAACCTG
Source organism: Nanorana parkeri (assembly GCF_000935625.1). Taxonomy (NCBI): domain Eukaryota; kingdom Metazoa; phylum Chordata; class Amphibia; order Anura; family Dicroglossidae; genus Nanorana; species Nanorana parkeri. The sequence goes on from NW_017307606.1 coordinate 166,268, forward strand.
GTACGTAAAAACATTTTGCAATAAGAAAAATTATTTGTAGTAAATTAGCCTTGCTGTATTTTTACAATTAATTTTTTCGGGCGTTGGTATAAGAGATTCATGATAGCCCTAGAGGTCTCTAAAAAAAACTTTGAATAAATAGAGAAATGTGTATACATTGCATAATCTGGGTCTCAATTATCAGAGTTGCAAAGATTTCCGGATTACCCAAACAAAATAACAGTTGGGTGTTTTAGGATTTAGCTTTGTTGACTGGCACCGAAAGGATTAAATCTTTCTCAGAAGACAAAAAAAAAAAATGAAAGCTGCATTTAATATGTCACAATGCCATAACTGGGTAAAGTGCATAACACACCTACATATACGTTATAATATTTTAACTATGTTCAAAGAAGATGCACTAGGTATAATATTTCTTTGTTTGTATCTGTGATTCCCAGTTGGAGTCCTATGGTAAGAGAGATCCAAGCACAAGCTGGAATTGCAGTTTCCAGATTTATGGAGGTTCAGTAGGTGGGATGTTTTCAGTTTTACTTTTCAGAATAACTCTTTGCCATATAAGTATTCTACAGAGTGCATGAGCAAAATAAAGCCCACAAACCACAGTCTAGTGAGATGATATTATTCAGTTACACGATAGAATTCTCAATTTCAAAACTTGTGTGCTGCCGTGCTGTTTTTTTTTTTTTTTCCTCATCGAAGAATTATCTTACATTTTATGTAAATGCAAGGACACTGGAACTGTATTGTCTACAGCAGAAAAACAAATCTGACATATCAAATTACAAATATGTCCAATTATCTGGTGAAAACCATGCCGTGTTCCTCAAGATGTTTATGAATGAATGGTGGTGTTTTCTTTGCAATGGACTTTACAGTGTCTATCATGACTTCATAAGATCCCAGATTGCTCTGGTGCTTATATGAGCTGGTACATGTTTAAAGGCAAACACACATATGCAGGTACACAACAAAGGGGTCTAAAGGTCCCCATTTCTTGCGTCCGTACTGGTGGAAGGCCAAAACTGGAGGTCATGGCTGGTACAAATTTCCACTTCATTGTCACTCCTCAATGCTCCCCAAAGAAACTCTGCCCTATCACCTCCTGCTGCTTAGCCGTGCTACTTGTTATCCTGCCTCTTTCTGTCACTTAGCAAAAACAGCGTGTCGATGATCAGCATTTGCTGCCTAAGTGTTTACAAACAAGTAGCAGACGCAGATTATTATGGGAGGGGTGTGATCTTTGCCAGTACTGTATAAGAGCATGATTGGGCAAAGCTAAGCTCCTTTACAAGTGGCCAGAGAACTGATCAGTCAATAGATGTCCAACCCATACTTGCCATACTTGTCATGCTTACAAACTACCTTTCTGGGATTGAACACATTTTCAGTGTTCACCATCTCTTGAGATGATCAAATCAAATCACTCATGTCTTTTGATTTGACTTAACCCTTTCGCTGCCAAGGACGTATGGCATACGGACCTACAAAAGTGCTTCCAGCTGGCCAGGTCAGTATGCCATACGGACCTGGCATTTACAAAGTGAACAGATCCCAATGGATTTACAAATGTGGGAGCAGATTTAAACTGTGCACTTATCTATGTATCTGTCCATAAAGCTAGCCTAACCTTTTCTGTGTAAATCAGTTTGTTCGATTAGTCAAGCATTTGACATGAAACACTACTTTATTATTGTGCATATATTCCTAACTCCTTTTTAAAATGTGCAGTGAAGCAGAGCCACTTTTTCAATAACACACTTTCCTGGCAGAATGAAATTGGCAATCTGTTGTCAGACACTTCCAGCAGTATTTAAATGAGCTGTCTGCTCTTCTATTGACAAATCTTTATTTTGTCTTTGCTGATTGCACAAAACTAAAGACAAGTGAAGGCAAAGAATAACCCAGACTGTGCTGCTCCTCAGTACCCTTGCACAGGCACGGTACTCTAGCACAACCATATAAAGCAATATAAATAGCCTTTTATGTCAGAGTTTTTCTCGTGAAATTGGGGAACTTTAATTGACTCCCAAAAAAGTAAACATTGCTGCATCTTCTACTCAGCAGGTCTGTCGCAGGCTGCAATATATAGTTGACAGGAATTCTAAGAACTGTGAGAAAATCCTGGAAATGTGTGATACTAAGAATTTAAGACCTAAATCTGTCTCTTTTTTTTCACAGCCGTAAGATCATTTGCTGAAAGTGTGTGTGTATGTATGTATGTATGTATGTATGTGTGTGTATATATGTATGTATGTATGTATGTGTATATATGTTTGTATGTATGTATGTATATATATATATATGTGTGTGTGCATCTATATATCTATCTATAGGGATCGGGAAATGTTGACCTTAGGGGTAAACTCAACAAACCATCCCTTTCATGGATGTAAGGACTGTTTCCTGTGGGAAGGAAAGAAAGTGTGGTTCACTTAAAATAGCAGATTAACCATGGGTGTGTGTGTGACCAAAAGGTGAGCATGGCCTTTAAAGGGCATTGTTTATTGCACACCTTTTGCATAGTTAGGGGGCTAAAAAGGGGACTGTAAACATGTGGTACTTTGAGCTAAGTAAGCTAAAACTGCTTAATGAAAATGACATTGACTTTCCCCATTTAAAACCTCATGCCATCATCACAAATGATCTTCATCATTCCACTTCTTTTAATCCATGAACACAACACACCTCCCAAAGTTGGCTGTGCAACAATGGGGCACAGCTGGGTTCCAACCTTTCCTTACTCTATACAAAATTTATGTTGGCTCTACATACACTTTAAGTACTTATTATATTATTATTAACAACAACATATATATCATATAATTGTAAATCATACCAGTTGAAACCTGTAACTAAAACTATATACTAACATACTGAGGAAACATAGTTTGGGATAAATCTGTACTATTGACTAATTCATCAATGAACATATAGGTATGTTTGCCCATAATGGCTCAACACCTGCAAAAATGCGCCACAGCATAGTGAACCAAAAAAAAACTACCTCAGTAATATGACCTTGAGAAATTGTGTCATTGACTTGAGACTGATCTATCACATGCTGTACATCCTGGTGTTCAGTATTTTATGCAGCTTTATTCTTTGTTGATGTCTCGTGTTTTTGTGCACTGATTGCAAAAGAGGGGACAGCAAGACTAGATTGTGGAAGAGGGGTAGAGAGGGAGGAACCCAGACCATGTTGTGAAGGGATAAGTCAGAAGGCATTGGGTGCAAAAGCTGGAATTTAAAGTGGATGCCAAGCCAAAACTTTAGAAAGTTAGTCATCATTTTATTATAGTCTGTGTCTGTTTCAGATAAATGTCCCTTCATTTCCTGTACCTTATTCTCCAGTTTCTGGCAAATCCACCCCAATGGGGACACAGACCGAAATAAACAAAACTAACGAAGGACCTAACCCTATCCCACTCTGCTAGAAAACTGTAAACTCCTGTCCATATCTCATTGAAGGGATTTCTCTTCACTTCCGGTCCTTAGTAGAACCAGTTGCCACTAAAATAATTAAGGGGAATTCTCCCAATTGGTGACAAAGACAAGGAGTAAACACTTGACAGAGGCTCTAACCTTTCCACACTCTATCCAAAGCTGAAAAAACATTTGGCTTGATCACTTCTATCAAAATCTCCGGTTAGTAGAAGCCTTGCTTACAATAAGGATCTTCTCTTTGGTCAAACTTGTGATCAAAGTGGCACCCAGCAAAGGGAAGTCTAAAATCTCCAACTTTCTTTGTGGCTTGAAATGCCACGTGAACTAATACAGGGAGCTGCAGAGGAAGTTGGGGATGGAAGTCATCCCTCTGGTGGGTGTCATTCTTTACATTTGTTACATGTACAAGAGTACATGTAACAAATGTAAAGATGGTAATATCCCAATTTGGCTGTAAATGTCATTCTACTTTAAGACTGATTTATTTAGAATACTTCAAAGCTGAAAAAATGTAACGTCATCAATCACATATAGTGAAGACAACTGGTTATTTTGTAACCAGCCAAGAAACTGTCACTATTATAGTAGGAGATGGATCCATGACACTGGTACGAGAATAGTCAGAGGGAACAAGCAGACCAGTATGCCAAGTCCTGTGTAGACCCATTGAAGATGATATTATAGCTTCATTGTAACATATTCTGCAGCATTCCAAGTCTGAGTATATCAGAGAACCATGCTTAGTATATCTAAGAGACTCTTGCCAGTAGATTTAAAGTGACATTAACCCCTTCATGACTGAGGCCTTTTTTCATTTTTTGCACCCATGTTATATTCCACATTTTAGGCCTGAAAATTACTTAAAACCCCAACACATTATATATTTTCTGAATGCCAAGACCCTATACAATATAATGGTGGTAGTTGCAAATTTTATGTTTTGCGCAATATTAGCGCAACTCCTTATTAAACCCCAAAATTTAGTGATAAATGTAATTAAATGCCCCAAAACACAACAAAATACCAATTTTTAAATGAAATATAAAAGATGAGGTTACAACGGGTAAAACGATACCCAACATGCCCAGTTTACAAATTGCGTGCGTCCGTGAAACGGCGAAAAACTGCAGTACCTCAAAAAGTCCACAGAAGAACAACCCCCCCTCCCATTTAAGTACTTAGCTTAAATGTCGATCATCTTCTTTCCAGTAATTTTCAGTCAGTGCCGGTCTCTCTGACTGCGCTGACTTCTGTGTCCCACGGAGTCTCAGCGTGCATGCTCCTGGCTGTGTGCATTGACTTACACTGTGTCTCTCCTCTTCTCCCGGCCGAAGATCTCTACTGCGCACGCGCCCGCCACATAAATCTTCAGATCTTTGGAGGGGAGCGAGCTGCGGAGACACAGGTAAGTAATTTTACCCATTTGGTAACTTTTTATTTTTTTAATGTTTTTGCATAAATCTTTTGCTTGCTAGCAGTAGATATCTACTTTAACATTCATACAGTTTTTCAAACTGGTAGATTATTGAATTGCATTTACAAACCGTATTCAAGACATTTTTTTTCAATTTTGTTTTTTGCATACAAAAACGGATTAAATATGAGTGTAAAAGGGAACACATGGATACAAAGGCACGTTCTGTATCTTTTGTTCGAGGTTGATGACTGTACAGAAACAAATATGTTCTTTCATTTTGACAGTTTATGTATATGTGTGTTTACCTATGCACTTCTGAAGGGAATTATTCTTAACTACCTTGTGACATACATTTGCTGCCTTATACACTGCTACTGGAGGATTTGGATCTGAATGGACTTCAGGGTTTACGTAACCAAGATTTTTAGGTACTCTCGGGTGGTGCTATTTGGTACAGCAAGTGTTTGCTTTTAGGATACAGACGTTATACGCTTGCCTGGTGTTCAGAGATGCTGATTATGTACAACTTTATAATTAACAAAATATGGGCATATGTTGCTCAAGTGAGAGTGTGACTGCATCTGATTTTTGTTAATGTTATTTTTGGTGACACATTCCTCCTCGTATTAAGTTATATATGTGAAGGTACGAATTAATAAAGGAGGTATTTGGTAAAATTAACTAGTACAGTCCGAGGAATGTGTGTCGCACCAAGTAGAGCGTAAATGGAGAACCAAAACATTTACAACAAGGTAATAGAGGAGAGGAAAGGGGCAATTGAGGTTCTATAAATGGCAAATAACAGGAGAGGAATTTTGTTTCTGGTAGTTACAGAAGCGTAAATAGGGACAGTAGGCCCTTCAACACTAGTGGGGAGTAAAAGTGTACATCATATGTATGACATTGGGTAGTAAGGCTATTTCTCTTCTGACAAGCTGTTGAGCTCCACTGTGTAATAAAATACAATTTAGTATGTTTAGGATGATGAGTTGTTTGGCCTTCTGGCTAGATACATTTAGACATCATGAATAATAACATGTTTTGTTTGCAGGGAATAAATCGCAAGACAGCGGCATCGCAGAGATGGAGGAGCTGCCTGTCCCTCACAACATCAAGATAAGCAACATCACATGTGACTCCTTCAAGATATCATGGGATATGGATTCTAAGTCCAAGGAAAGGATTACACATTACTTTATTGACCTGAATAAGAAGGAGAACAAGAATTCCAATAAGTTTAAACATAAGGTAACCTATCGCATTCCTTTACTATTCCACATACAATATTAGATGTTGGTGGGTTACTGCCAGAATGCCATGATAATTATAAGAAGTCAGTGGGAGAATTAACCTGCCAGTATCTTTTTATTATTCAATGTAAATATTTTTACATGTGTCATCATCATAGTGAATGTGTTCATTACATGCTTGATTTGCATTTTCACACCTGTTTGACTAGGCAAAATAAAAACAAACATATACCCCTTTAAAAATGCTGCAAGTAGAGAAAAATACATATGCAGGAATGCAGAACTTCCCCTCTCCTCAGCGCTATAATGTAAGCGGAAGAACTGGGAGAGGAAGTTAGCGGCTCACTAGATTTCTGACAGAACCAACAATTTGTATGTACTTCTGTAGCATATTTAAAGAGACAAAACATGGGATGAGATGTATTTCTACTTTTTTTTTGCCCAAAAATACACTTTTAACACACCTTTGTGGTGACCGCTAGCTGTCTGCTCCTGTAAAGTAACCATTAAACTGTGTACAGCTGGAGTTGGCACTATAGTAATCAAGAGAATTGGCTGCTATATATTATCACAGTCGGGACTCTGGCATTTTCTCATGTGCCTACTTCTGTTTTTTCTGTCTGTCTCAACTGAATTAACAAATAAGGGGAACATGGAGGATTATACTAGGACTTCATTGGAAGGGGCCAGCCTTGCATATCATTTAGGCAGTCTGTGACTTTCAGGCTGATTTTTTACCTTTGTATTTTCATGCATATCCATTTATATTTACATCAATGGAAACATGTCAGTGTACATCAGTAGGACTAAATCTGCCTCGAAACACGTCAACGTGTACAAAGGTTTTCATGCATTTCTATTGATTTTAATGGTAAACACATGTGCCTAAAAATGGAGAAGGGGGAATGCAGCCACAGTCTGGCAATTCTGGCATTTATCAGGGCAGCATTTGTGTCTAAGCATGTTTTGAAGGTTGGTGTGCTCTTCTGTGGGCTTCACAGCCTGTCTGTACAATCTGCCTTTGGCAGTAGTGCCAACACAAATATTAGTGCTCCATCTGACTCTGCATACTTCAGTCACGTACACAAACATGGATGGATGAAGTATATGCCAAGGCTGTCAGCACTGATATACAATTTATGATGCTGTAGACAGATTGAAGAGCAATATGAACCTTACTGTTTAGTCGTTCCATAAATCTAACATTTAACTAGGGTTCCAGCTACAAGGTAGACATTGTTCCGGGATCACAAAAAGGTTTTCCTGATTTCAGCAGCGTCATGTGAGGATTGTAATGTCTTTGGGCACATTACTACTGTAGTAGACACCCATGGATGATGGATTGAATTTAAATATAATCATGCCAGGTTGTTTTCTCATCCAGCCTATTGTTCCTGCAAGGTATATCTAATACTGGGGTGCCTGCTGCATTAATAGATCTTCATGGTTAGTCAATATGGTGATGAAAATTAAATGAAGCCTACATATAATGTACATTTATGAACTAAATTATTTTAGCACCTTGGTGCAAGGAACAGTAATGTGTAGTAAGTTGGATGTGACTAAGCTTCTACAATTGATTGCGCTGTAGTTACTAAATAAAGCTAATATAAATTCTTGCTTAGGTGGAGTCACAACATCTGTGAGATTCATGTAAATCTTAGAGGGTGTTGCTGAATTTACAACTTGCTCTTATGGCAGCCAGTCTAAGTCCACAAATGCAAATGATGACTATAAATGTCAAACAAGGACTGAGTCAATGAAGCTCAGACATCTCATGTTAGCACGTCACCACTGTGTTTATGCGTTCACACAGATATTAAAATATGTCAAAGGGAATTTCAGATTCTGAACAACAGACTTTCCCCTGGCCCCAGGGATTGGCAGTCTGATCTCTGGGAGAACAATTATATAGTAAGTTAGACAAATTGAATTATTCCAAGGCTGTGTTGACATGTTTGGGTGTGTGGACCTATTTGTGCGGAAGGCAATCTCTTGATGTAGGTGACGTCATGTGCACCTTGCCATTGTTTGGCATGACACCCATAATTGCAGTGATTTGTGCTTGTAAATCAAGTGTGATTATTTCTTCACTTACTTGCAGTGCAGCTGCTATGCAAGTCCATTCAAGTCCATAACTATCTAAGAATGACTTATTGTTTCCTGCTTTGTTTGGTTTTTTATTCCAATAAACGTCTAACTTATTTGCACAATAATTTTATACAGCACCAGATACAAATGTATGATATAAAGAAGAATTTGTCAGAACAATACAAAGATCTGTCTCGGGTATATTACGTATAGAGAAGCAGAAAATTAACTGTAATTGTTTACTAATGTGTACAGATCTGTTTATGACAATTTTCTAATAGCCAGATGTGATGCAAACCAGTATAAATGACAGAATCCTAGTTAGATATCAAATAATGATCTTGTGTTGTATTTTTTGTCTCCTTTTTATGTTAGTTTCCATTGTTCCTTGCACAGTTGAATAGTGTATGAGTTATTTGCTTGTCCTGAGGGTAAAAGACCAGCAGTGCACTCATTTTCTGACATTTGATCAATATTTCATGTCTTGGTGTAGCTATTGGAGATGCCATACATTCTTCTTCGCAGAGCTACAAGTGACATGTAAATTTCACTAAAGGCTCCAATTATATGGGCTGTCGCTCTGCAGTTTTGCATTTGCACAACTAAATATCCTCTGCAGCTGACCACAGGTTACCATGAACAAGCACTGAAAACTGGGTCCATTGATTTCCTTACTGACTGTGCTACATGATTATTGGCTGAACTCCCTAACCTGTAATGATCATTATTTTCAGCCCTGTGATTGGAATTTGTAGCTCTCATTGGTCATCATTGCTGAAGATATTGTTCTTTATAGCAGATGATAATGATTGTTCTAGGTTAATGGTCCTGGAGCAGTCTGAGTAATCACGCATGATCACCTTAGTGTTTGCAAATGTGATCATAGACTGTAGCGACATCAATCATCAAATGATCATCACCGAAGTCAGCAGATGCAGATTTTAGTTAGTCGCAGATCCCCTGGTGCATGCCTATAGAGATTTACCAAATTTCTGTAGTGAAAGGGAAGGAAATGTAACTGAAGTAAGCCTCATGAATCATGCCCCTACATTTCTGCTACAGGATTTCCACACAAATGTCCATGAGAGTCCACATAAGGCAAAAAAAGAATTTAAAAAAGTAGCTAAAGTTTTGGTGCTGCCCTCTTGTTGCCTAGACTGTAGCCTACCAGCACCTTGTGTCCCGGGGGATTTGCTGTAGTGCTTCCAATACCCTGCTGTCTACATACTGTACACAGCATTGGAACGTAAATGAAGCCTGTTTCAGATTTCCTGGCAAGGACTTTTCGTCACAACAAATAATTATAGAAATAACCTTGTTTTCCTAGCGGTATTATTTTGTTGCAGCTGCCAATTTCCTAGCAGTTATGTTTTTCTTAATAAAAACAACATACTCCGTTTGTAGCCAGCAGTACAGTAATTAAAAGGAATGGCATTATTAAAACAAAATGAAATGATGGCCTTCAAAACCAATTCCAATATTTTATTGTGGCTTTGAAAATGAATAGAGTGCGACTTGCTTGTTTATACAGATAGCTCTACAAGGTGAAAAGAGGTATGTTTTGTTAAGTGCCTGTTATAGGCTATATGTTCAGAAGTAGTAATGCACAATATATAATGTAAGCAATAATGTAAGCTGTGGAAAATAGTTTAGTACCACTGCTCTTAGAAATGGTGTTGCCTTTACTATATCAATAGATCCAGAATGTTTTGGGATAAAAAATTCAGAGGCTTTCTGACACTGGAAGCACCATTTCCTTTCCTAGCTTTGCTTTGTATCATCAACATATGCTTAGTCTTTATTGGACTTTTTCAGGTGAATAGGTATTTCCACTTTGCAACCAAATTGGGATAACACCTATTTTATATATGTTATGTTCTCATTAAAATTGAATAACTTAAAAAAAAAAAAATTGCTCACATTTTTAAATGCTTTATACGTGTTTAAAAAATCCTGCCTACCTAGCAAAGGGTTAACAACTTAGAAGCACTCTAGGTCAATGAGAAGAAGCTCAGTCTGTCCTTTTTTGTACTCCTGCTCTGTCCTAGGCCGATACGGTGCAGTCAGTGAACATTGTCAACCTAGTACAGGAAGTGTGTTCGCAGGATCACCAAGTGAAAAAAAAAAGAAAGCCTGGAAAAAAAGAAAACTAATGCCGCCACCACTGATATGGGGGACGTTCAGGACTGTCCATATAACAGAGGTTTGCACATTATTAATAGTTCACACATGGAAAGACGGATCACATTCAAACATGGATTGTTCAGGCACTATTTACTTGCAGGACGGGGAGGAGATTGTAGCATCAGCTGGAGCATGTCACCCTTTTAGCACCCTCCTGCCTCAGTATACACAGGCTCTTACCTGCATGTTACTGTGACAGGTCATGTCCCAGTCTACATTTAGAGGCAGCAGCCAGCAGAGGGCACTCCAGTCACAATCCAATTCTGTATAATAATGGCACAAATTACTATTGGTGGGTGCCTGCTGCTACTGATTGAAAACATTAAAACACTGTGTACAGGGCAGCTGTTCCTACAGTCCCAGCCCTGTTTCCCAGTACCCCAACGTAGTGTTGAGATATACACGGCAGGTCACAAACAAATGGAAGCTACCAACTAATCTGCCGTAGTCTGGACAAGGGAGAGCCCGGCTGGACCAGATGATATCAGTATATGACATCATCAAGAACCCTGGACACAGCCAGGAGTCGGGAGCAGACATTACAGGGACCCAATCACTGAAATGTTGCTAGGTGGATTACCCCGCAGCTGCCAAAGCCAGGGATGCCATTATTAAAGCTGGAAACAAATTGGGGACCCTTTTTTCTGGGCCTCATAAAACCAAGGGTGTCTAGACACCCTTACATAAACCTTCCAGTTCTGAAAAGCAAAATATAGGAAAATGTTATAGCTTTCCTTTACATTGGTGGATCAGATCATTCAGAAAACAGTGATGAGACCTTCAGACAATGCCTTCTTCACCAACAAGCACGTTCACTAATCCATTTTATATTTGGGGCAGCACAGTATGGCACCATGTTTTTAATACCAGAAGCTGAAAAACAAATTGGTTATCTCCAAGGAATTCAAGTCTCCCAAAAGCCACTGATGGAATTGATTCTCCCGTTTAATTGGTCCTGACTACAACTCGTAGCATGCTATTCTGAGATGTAGGTGCTATTAATGCAGTCCTTCCCTGCTATTATTTATAAGGAATAGATCCAAATAGAAACTGATGCCATGGAGAGAATTATAGTAGTTTGCCTGGAGAAATAATTCTCAGCTTCTCTTGCTGTACATAATTTGATTAGTTCCTGTATGTTTTGTGTACAGTAATAGCGGCAGTTTCACACTACCCTCCAGGTAGATGCTGCGAGTGTTCCATCTCCCTGGCCATACATTGGTAAAAATAAGACCGTGGTTAAATCCTCAGAGAAGATAATAATGTTGTACCATAGCAAAATATCAATGCAGACAGATTTTAAAAAGATTCCCTCTGGCTATAGTTTTAAATATACATGTTGGACAAATGCTGCAGACCCAACAGAATTAAACTGCTACATAAAAAGTTTCAGAGAGGGATTAAAAACTGTGCCGTCCCTTCTACCAAGAGGGGCAAGGTGCCCTTTCACTGCCGGTTCAATCTACCACTGAACTGCTAACATATGGTCTGACCATCTGAGAGGCTCTGCATGAGTTGAAGTGGTACACACTGCAGAGTTAGGAACATAGCTGTATTTAACACTCTATATCTGGACTTTGTCCTGAACCATAAGCCTCCATGCCTATTTGGAATTGCAACATTTGTTGACATAACGAACAATTCTGTGGTGTTTGTATGTCATTTATAAAGATGTCCCACTTAAAAAAAAAAATGTGTGGACAAGGCAGTTGTGCCCTGTCTGTCAGGTTGTGTGTTTTACTGTAAGGCCTCGCCTCACACGGGAGGCAAGAGGTTAGTAAAACCACGTGGTTCCTGTGTGGTTTCACTGCCCCCCAGCCACCCACTGCAATGGTAGCACTACAGCAGAACAGTGTTGTATACTTTGCCGCAGCCACAAAAGATATATAGCATGTTGCACTTGCAGGCGGTGCCACTTGTCAGAGATGACAATTATAATGAATGGGTGCCACATCTATGTGGGTATGCAGTTGTGGCGCACTATTGTAAGAGAAAATCCCCACTGGGGTTAAAAAAATAAAATCCTGCATTCAGGAGGTGGCAGTTTTGCCTCCTGAATGCCAGGCAGTCGCTGCTCCACCACCCTCTGAAAAGCGATCCACTGCAGATCGCTTTCCAGAGGGTAGTGAAAACTGCAGCCTGTGTGAACGAGGCTTTGGGACCCCAATAGACAATGAATTGTAAGACAATGTCTATGTTCCTCTGACAGATAGTGTCATATGTTTCCATCTCATGTAAGTTAGGGAGAATGGTATCTGGAAAGTTTGGGAAATCTGAGTATAATCTGATTGGTATCTGAAGCGTGCTTGCCTGCCCCTTACTACAGTCTAAATATAAACTGTAACATAATGCAACCATTTGTGTTTAGGTAAGAACTGATAATTGCTGATGCCTGGGATCAGGTAAATCATGCCTGCAAGCCAGAGTGCCCCTGGATGTCTTTGGCGGCCTTTTTGCTGGCATAGGCACCTTTAGCATTCCTGACCATAAAGCTATACACCATTTTACATTACAAACTGAGAATCTTCAGGCACTCCTGCTGTGGTGAAACTGCAAATCCATCATGCCTTTATTGCTGGCGCAGAACTCTATGATATAGTAAAAACTGATCTACTATTTTGAGAAATGCTTAGTCAGAAAATTAAAAATGGTCAAGAGTATGTAACGTACAGTGGGAAACAATTAGGAGAATGTAAATATTATTATTATTAGGGATGCACCGATACTAATAATAACTTACCTCCCGGCTTCCTGATTGGCCATGAAGCCGGCTCCATGCTGATTGGCTGGGAAGCTGGTTTCCCAGCCAAACGGCATTGAGCCGGCCAAACAGCATGGCGCCAGTTTCCCAGCCAATCAGGAAGCCGGGTGATGGGTAATGACCCGCCTCCCGGCTCCCTGATTGGCCATGAAGTCAGCTTCCTGGCCAATCAGCATGGAGCTGGCTAACCGGGCAATCAAGAAGCTGGGCAACTGGTAATGACATGCCGCCCGGCTTCATGATTGCCTGGGAAGCCGGCTCCCTGCTAGCAGGAAAATAAATATTGGTACTCATACTCGATACCGAAAAACTAGTATTGGTGCATCCCTTATTATAAATAACAATAATAATAATATTATTATACAGGATTTATATAGCGCCATCAGTTTGTGCAGCGCTTTACAATACAAGGAAGTATAATACAATTCAAGACAAGATGGTAAGGAGAGCACTGCCCATGAGGGCTTACAATCTAAAAGGGAGGGAGAAGTGATACATCAGGAGGTAGCTGTGTGGGAAGGAATTGTTTGAGAACATGATAGTTCAGTGGTTAGTTTGAGGGTGGGATGGGCTTCCCTGAAGAGATGTCTGTAGGGATCACCTAAAGGCAGTCAGAGTAGGAGATAGACGTACAGGTTGGGGTAAGGGGTAAGGAGTTTCAGAGGATGGGAGAGACTCTAGAGAACTCCTGGAGGTGAGCATGGGAGGAGTTGATGAGGGTGCTAAAAAGCAGGAGGTCTTTGGAAGAGCGGATGGGACGGTTAGGGTGATACTTTGAGATATAGCCAGGGGCAGCGTTGTGGATAACTTTGTAAGTGGTTGTTAATATTTTGAATTTTATTCTATGAGCGATTGGAAGCCAGTGGAAGTATTGGGGGGGTTGCAGACACTAAGCAGTTGGTTAGGTGGATAAGTCTAGCAGCATTCATGATAGATGGAAGGGGGGATAGTCTGTGTAGAGGTAAGCCAATGAGGAGGGAGTGGATGAGTAGCTTTGCGGTTTCATTGGTGAGGAGGGGGCATGTTACGAAGGTGAAAGCAGCAGGATTTTGATAGTGATTGGATGTGGGGCAGAAAGGTTAAGTCTGAGTCAACGATGACACCTAGCACCTTGGCATGGGGGGGAGGGATGGATAGTTCTGTTATCAATCTCAAGGGAGAAGTTGGGGGAAGGTGCACAGGCGGGAGGAAATATGAGCTAATTTTTTGAAAGATTGAGTTTTAAGAAGTGTTGTTACCGTGTTTCCCCGAAAATAAGACACTGTCTTATATTTTTTTTGCCCCCAAAAACTACACTAGGTCTTATTTTCAGGGGATGTCTTTTTTTTTTTTTTAATGTGCAACAAAATGTACAACAATCTAAAGTTATTCATGTACAACAATCCAAAGTTATCTGGTATCACTCCGCCTGTCACAGTAATTGGCGCTCTAGAGGAAGTATCAGCTAATGCGGCTCTGCTCCCTCCGCCGCCGCCGCAGCCTTGGTTTCAACAGCACCGGCTTCTTTTGCCACCAGGGACAGTGGTACCAGCGGTGCAGCAGTGGGGACATCAGACAGTGGACAGAGCGGTAAAGTGCCTTCAGGGGGACAGCAGTGAAGTATGGTACTGGAGTGCTCCCTGTCACTGCGCTGGCCGGAGGGAGTTCCCTGTCATCCCCTTAATACAGTATGTCCCTGCAGGCTGATACCATCTCTCCTGCAAGTTCCCCCTCACATGCTACCACTAAACTAGGTCTTATTTTCGGGGTAGGTCTTATATTACAGGAATCTTGAAAAATAGTGCTAGGTCTTACTTTCGGGGTAGGCCTTATTTTTGGGGAAACAGGGTACATCCAGACTGATATGTCGGTTAGTAAAGCAAGGACACTGAGGGGGTGAGTTGTGGAGTAGAAAGATTTATTTGAGTGTCATCGGCATAGAGATGATATTGGAAGCCATGTAAGGTTATCAACTGATCAAGGTGTAGATAGAGAAGAGAATGGGTCCAAGGAGACCCCTAGAGGGAGGGTAGGAGAGGAGTTAGATTTGTAGGTGACACTGAAGAAGCGCTCAGATAGGTAGAAGGAGATCCATGAGAGAGCAGAGTCTTGTAGGCCAAGCGAGTGGAGTTTCTTTGAGGAGCTGCAGGTAGTCAACAGTGTCAAAAGCAGCATAAAGATCTAATAGCAAGAGTAAGGAGTAGTGCCATTGTTCTTAGCAGTTAGTAAATCATTGTTAAATTTTAGGAAGGTGTTTTCAGTAGAGTGTTGGGGGCGAAAACTGGACTGTAAGGGGTCGAGGAGATTGTTATCAGTGAGGTGACGGCACAGGTGGTTGTAGATAAGGGGATCGATTTCAGATTGTTAAGGTTGATAGGGTCCATTGAGGTTTTTTGGGGTATTGAGGTGACTAGCGCATGAGGGGAGGGAAAGATGCATTTCCACTCCACCTCCTTTCCATCCACTGGGTCTGGGTGAGTGTGTACAGTGGAGGCCACCATGGGAGAGGGCAGCAGGGGAGGCAGAGTTGGATTCCTGAAGTCAGGTTTCAGTAACAGCAAGCATGTTAAAGGAATTGGAGAGCAGGAGGTGATGAGTGCCCAAGTAGGGAGAAGGCAGGAGAGAGGGTGAAATATATAATCTGTCGGGTGGAGAGGGGAGGTAAAGGAAATAGAGTTTAAAAAGAGAAGACACAATTGTGAGAAGCAATGGTAGAGAACACATGTTAAGGGAGGAGAGTAGAAATCAGATTTGAAACGGAGAGATGTGGATGGGGTAAACGGGATTACCTGCAGAGTAGAGAGTATAGGAGCCAGGAGCACTTATCATACAGCCTAGTACAGTGGTCAGCACTATTCAACAATTAGGAAAGCCTACAGGGTGCAGCAGTTATAAGAATGTAACCTACAGCACAGAGTATGGTGGTCACGGGTATCTGGCATACAGTATCATGTACAGAGTACGGTGGTCAGGGGTGCATAACATACAACCAGCCAACCCATAAGTTTAAAAAAATCCCCTTGACCCCCAACAAAAACTCCTCCCTCTCTGTTCTCACAAACAGAAATTTTCATTTTCTTCCTTCCTCCCTCCTCTCCCAATAAAGTTCCTCTCTTTTAACTGGATGCCAAAATTCTGCATTCTTTACATTCTTCTCTGCTTCTTGTGCTCCTCTTTGATATTTTGTTCCTGCAACCTCACAAGTCCCAGTGCATTATACAGTGTGCTCTGTGTGCTACAGACTGCACGCACAATGATTTACATTTCTCTTAAAACTGTCTTTCAAGGGAAAATAAAAATCATATTTCACACAGATTACCAAACAAATCTGATTGTTGATGAGATGGAATCTGCTTAATTTAAAACATCTGTGCAGGGTGCATTTTGGATTAAACAGACTTATTCTGAATGCCGAGCTCTCTAATCAACAGAGGCTATTACTGAGTACAGAGTATGCTCTGCATTATTCCCAGTTTAAATTGTCTTTGGAATATCATTCAGCGTTATTTCTAAAAGTTTAATTATAAAATCAAACTAGCCTTTTTACACATTTTGATTCCGGATTCACTTATATTTCACAAAATGGAATGAACAGACATTATCATCACTCTGCAGTCTGCTGGCATCCATGCTTTTAGCAGGGTTTTGCTATTTTTTGTTTACTTTTGGTTCTATATATTGATAAAGGTTTTTTGTTAGGTAAGAACATATGGCCAGGAATAAAAGTAGTATATTTATTGTTGTTTTAAAAAGGTTGGTTGTAAGTAGGTTCCCTGCCACTACTATAGTACTGTATCTATCTAGTGGGACCCTGATCATAGGCTGCAAGTACAAAAAGTAAATGCATTCAAATCTAGTCAGAGATGTGGATGTTATCTCTTTAATGACTTACACACCTTCATTTACTGGTCATGCCCAGCTATTCATACTGCCAAAGAGATGCATCTGATAAGCTGATGTAATGAACCTATAACCATGGGATGCTCACAGTGTTTAAAGATCTCTGACTTTGCAGTATGTGCACTCTTTGTGTTTAGGCTATTTCCATTCTGTACGAATATGAGTTGAACACTTTTCATGCTTAGAAGCTCCACTGCTTTTCATTAAGACAAGGTTCTATCAATAGGGAACAATTCACAGACATTACAATATGCAGATCTGTTTCCCAGGGATAAGAAAGGTATAAACTGGTTGACATTATAGTAGTAAGGGTTTAGTGATTATATAGCAGCTCTGAATTATCCCCAACACTCAACGCTCAGATTCCGCAGTCAGATCCATATTAAGAGGAAACTCCAGGCTCACTCCCACCTGTTCTGGGGAGCTTTGGAAGGTGTATGCTGTATCATGGATTAAAATAAAATGTGGATTTATTTGGAGGAAGCCTTGAGTGCGACTCGTCTTGGGGTAAAAATGTATTGCAGCTCTGGTTTGTAATATAGCTGATAGAGCATTTTTTATCATTTGCTTTGCTAAAATTACAGACATCTGAAATGTTCCTTACCTTGGAAAATGTTTATTATGGCAAAACACATCCTAATCTCCCTTTTATATGTCTGCTGTGCTTGGGAATCTTTAAATAAACCTATATGGAAGGCCATTCATTTATTGATCAACCCAAAACGTGCATGCAAGCCAGGATGTCACTGCAACTTTACTGGTCGCACGTTAGTTTCAGATCTGTGATTCATAATGCAGTCAGACAACCAGCATTTCCTAAAGGAGGACAACGTTGCCTGCATTGTTCTTGGTCACCACCAAGGACAATGCCATTTATTTTGGATGGCACCCCAGCCCGGGCACTCTTGCCTTGTGGCACTAGGGACATCTGTTGGAATTCCAACCAAGACACTGCCTGCTTGGAGTTTGCATGTTCTCACTGTATTTAGGTGGGTTTCCTTCTACATTCCATAGACCTGCTGGTAGGTTAATTGGCTCTTGTGAAAACTGACTCATGTATTGAGACAGGGACTGATGTGACTGTACAGGATGTAAAGTGCTCTGTAAATTTTCATCACTATATGAATACCTGTAACAAATAATGAAATGCTTCAATACACCTTTGCAGCGCATTACAACACACAGTACTGCATGGGAAAGAATAATGTAGGTGTGATTTTCAGTCTTTTGTGGCATCGGACATGAAGGTGGTCCTAAAGAGAATTCTTCAATATAGTGCTTGGACTTGCAGTAGCTCTCAGTAGTGAGAGGTTCACTGTAGTTTAGTCATGCAATCGATCACTGATTTAAGAGGTTTCTGCTTTGTAGGTTTTTTCTAATAATGATAAAATGTAATGCTGTATTAATTGGGGATAAAAGCCATCTTCAACATGTATGGGCTGTGCATGCACCAGAGCTGAAATGTCCAGAACCCATGCAGCTTTTTCCTATGTTGAACACATAAATAAAATGTCCTCTGCTATTCATCTGCTGCCAGATATTTACCAGCATGGTGGAATGGATTTAACATGTAAAAGCATTTCTTACATTGTTTTATTCTGGTCTTGACCAGATAGACAGAAATGCACATTAGAC
>NW_017307606.1:184989-201414 GCF_000935625.1 Nanorana parkeri
TGTCTGACTGCCATGTACAGTATGAATTCTGCCAATTGCACCTAAATCTCAATCTCTATCTCGTCACAAACATAATTTATGCTTGGGAAAAAGCCTTTTAAAAACGCATTGCATTAGCAGGAGTGTGAATCGGAGTAATGCTGTTTGAATCCCAAACTGGTTCATTCTACCCTTTTTTCGACATGGAAATATCACCCTTTATAAGTCTCTATAATTCTCATTGCACTTTTAACAAGAACTCCAAAACTAAGGAACATGCTGTGTAAAATATGTATCTAATGAGTAGGGAGGGCTTAAATGGACCCTCTCACAAAGCTAAATACTTGTCTCTGAAGCCTCCCATGGAAACAACCATTATCCCTGGCTCTCTGCCTCCCAAGCTTAATCTATTTAGCTTTACAGTGAATGACATAACTGGAACTAGTATGTGGTCTGGGAGTCAGAGAATAGGGGTAGCCACAGGAGTCTTCAGAGATACGTATTTATCTTTGTCAGGGCATCAAGGGTTTTACTCTAAGTCTGAAGATTAGTGCAACAGATACAGTTTAGTGGAAGAGATGCAGACGAGGCTATGAATGAGGGCGGGTGCAGTGTGTGTGTGGGGGATTCTTTCGGTATGCTTATTCATATTTACAAAAAGTAAAAGGATGGCAATGCAATTGAAGTGTGGCAAAACAATAAAACGCTATGTAACAGAAGTATTAGAGGTGGATGATCCAATCCCAATTTGGGAGAAGGTAGAATCTCTCCACCCCTCATTTCACCCCTTTTTAATTTCTCACTTATCACTAATCTACTCACTGACATATCAACATGGATGTCACACCTCTTTCTCAAACTAAATCTGTTCCATACTGAGCTTTTTAAAATGTCCTCCTCTCCGTGTTCCCTCCCCCAACTTCTCCATCGTGATCAACAGCACTACAATCAACCCTTCCCGTCATGCCAGGGTGCTCGATAATCCTTGATTCTGAGCTCTCCTTTCAGCCCCACATCCAAACGCTAACCAAATCTTGCCGACTCAACCTCTGTAACATTTCTGAAATTTGTCCCTTTTGAACAAATGACACCAGGGAACATCCATTTGCTGATCTCCTCTCCTGTAAATTAACTCCAGAAGCGATGATAAATTCATCACTTCCACTTTCAGAGCTGTGGCCAGGGAAGGAGCTGATTGAGCATGTTTTGTACATAATTGGCTTCAGTGGAGTAGAAAGATGGCCCTCCCACTGGCCCGGGACCAGCATGGCGAATCCACCATGCTGGTCCAGGACTGGTGGGAGAGACAGCAGATTCCAGAATTGATTGCAGAGGGCCCACATTCCGGAGCTTGTGGAAGTGCAGGCATTTACACGCACCGCCTGTCACCTGATTATTAACTTGAACAGGTGACAGCTGCCGCTTGTAAACTCTAGATTAGGGATTCCTGCTGCAGGAAAACGCAAGTTCCTGATGCAGGAATCCCTAATCACACCTTAAAGTGACATTTAAACCCTCAGATTTTTTAACATAAAACAGTACTGTAATGTGCGCCTTACTGTAATCCATGGTTGTTTCCCTTCTATTTGCTGCTCTTCCTTTTAAATCTGTATCTGTTCTCATGCTGGGCAGAAATTCTGTTTTGCAGCAGACTGCCTTGTCTCTGGAATGGATACATGGTGTCTGTGTGAAGGTTTGCAACCTGAGCCAGCACTACAGGAAAGGCACTCAGCTGCAAAGGGAAGTTTTCCCCAAGCATGAGAAGACATGAGGATTTAAAAGGAAGAGCAGCAAGAGTATTGGTTTATGCTAAAAAATCTGAGGGTTTAATGTCACTTTAACATACAGATATGAATTGGACCTTGTGAGTATATTAGTGTCCTTAGTACCATACCGTATATATTTATACTTAATTTTGAGCTATGAAATTTGGCAAGTGGCCCCCATGGGAGAATAAAACTTGTCGTGTGGCCCCCGAGGGAATTGAGTTTGAGACCAATTTTGGGTACCAACGTTTGTTCCCATTTCTCATGCAAACACAATTTTTAAGGCTTAACATGTTTGGTATTTACTTACTCGACGCAAGCTCATCTTTTCTATGTTACCAAGATAATGAGTATTACCGGTATATGTTGTTTATATGCTTTTGTACTAAGAATGCACAGATAAACAGATGCACAAATATCGAGAAACATAAAATGTTGCAACTGCCACCAGAATGTGGAAGGGGTTAAAGGCATATTCCACATTTTAAAAAACATGTATAAATGCACACACATTAATAGAAGAAAAAAATGTACATTTGTTCATTTGTTTGCATTTAAGTCTGCAGCAGCCTAGGCTCCTGCAGTCAGTTTCTCCCAGCCTCTGCCTGTACCATGGTATGGATTTCCAGCATACGGGAAGCAATCAGTGGACTTCAAGTGCTGCGACTGTACTCCATTAAGAACTATGCAGTGGCAGACAGGACTTGTAGTCTTTCCATTCACAGGATGAGGCTGTTCCTCACTACTGGCTCCAACATGCAGGACTTCTGTCTAATGCTGGGCATACACCTTACAACCATCGCAAGACTTTTGTCTTGCGATGGTTGTAAAGCAATTAAAAAAACGTACGATCTGCCTTTCTTGGACTGGCAGATCGCTTGGGCACACCGACCCGTCCGGCTTTTATCTTACGAACATGCTACACACCCGCCAAAAATCGTACGATTCTCGGCGGGTTTTCGAACATGTTCCTAAGATAAAAGTCGTGCGACCTTACAGTAGCAGAGGTCGCACGGCTTCCACACACCTTACGATAATCGTACGATCGCGGGATTTCCTGCGATTATCGTAAGGTGTGTGGCCACCTTAAGGCTCTGTTCACACCTAGACGTATCGAATATGCGCCTTTCGTGAAGTGCGTTTTTACCGCGATTCGCGGTAAAAAAAACTTGCGCGTTTCCGAGGGCTACTTGGCTGTATCCCAATGGAAACGCGCAACAAAAACGCCGCAAAGAAGCTCATGACCTTTTTCAGGTGTAGGCCGTTTTGTAGCGCGTTCAGACGGGCTGAAATATGGCAAGGTGTGAACCATACCCATAGAAAACAATGGGATTTTCATGTTTGAGCGTTTTGTAGAGTGTTCATAGAGCGTTGAACGCACTACAAAACGTACAGGTGTGAACCAGGCCTAAGTAAGCTGTGGTTATGAGTTTTCTACACTCATGTACATTTTAAGGTCCATAAGAAATCATGGTGTACATTTTGTTTGGTAACTGCTTTGTTAATACTTTATGAATAGAGGCTCTACAAATGTCCGTATATACTGTGCCTGTATGAGGGGTTTATCATTGGAGTTAGGATTCAGAGTATATGATGTACATGATTTTTATTTACAGAATGATATCCAAATGACAATCTATATCAGGTCATAGACCAGCAGAGGTGAATAGATTTGCTGTCCTCCTAACAATCAAGCTTCTGAAGCCACAGTCCCTTTTCCTCCAGACTTGTGTCCACCCGTTTGTTAGCATTGTGTATAAGGTTTGATTTGGTTTGTGTGCAGCAAGGAAATTTGATCGTGTTATGCTGTAAGGAATTAAAAAGGTTTTTTCTGCATGATTTAACTTTTCAGAAAAACATCAGGTGTACTGCTCATAGAAGATCTATGTTTAATGTAGGTAGGCATTTTATAGCACCTGTGATTTACTTTGCTGGGATCCCAGATGCAAGAAAATCATAAAGTAGAATATCTCTGCATCAACAGCTCCCTCTGGTGGCTGCTAAACCTTAACAAAAGATGCTTCAGGAAGATCACAGCAGTTTTGGGGAAGAAAACTGAATGATTCCCACTAATCAGATTTTAGTTTTCATTGTACTAAAGATTGAACTTGATTGATTGATGGCTGTGGGCATTTTTGTTCTGTTTTTCTCTTCTGCTGTTTTCTTTTAAATATAAATGACTCCCTTAGTGCATGTTTACAACTTGTGGCAAATGAAAACACCTTAAGCAAGGAATGTGTCAATTGATATTAGTTTGGGAATGCCATTTTTATATTTAATTGAGAAATATATAGACACAGGAAAACAGAACATCAGCATTGGCATTCCTGGATACATACAACATGCAGTTAATATATAACAAATCCCTAGATATATCGGAGGTGTGTTGCATTGTCCACTCCTTCTGAAAAAACATATTGGGGGTCATTCACACGGGTGTATGCTATAGAGGCAGGATATTTGCTGGCAGTAAGATCCTGCATAAAAAGTTGCCCAGAAGCTGTATGGATGTAATGTTTGTCAATCATTGACCTACGTACGGCATAAATTGAGCAGGTTGGCCTGCTCTAGGCCCAGTTGTTAATATCAATAATGTGTAGCCAGCGGCAACTGTGCCTTTGTAATTACACAATATTAGGGCTCATTCACACAAGCCTGCACGCCTGTGCAGGGATCTGCTCTCAGGAGGGACCGGTACGGCGTGTAATTGCATGCAGCCACCTGTACATCCCTATGGGAGGACACGGCAGTGCACAGCTACACGCTGACCCAAACCTGCACACCCAGGTGTCCGAACTTGGACGCACATAGGGATTTACAGGCGAGTGCATGCAATTACATGCCATACGTGTCCCTCCTGGGAGCAGATCTCTGCATGCCATACAGATGTGCACACCTGTGTGAAAGAGCCCCTAATGTTTTTTTTCCAAATGTTTTTTATTAGATTTTGAAGGTTATTAACAGACAGTTCTGTATTACATTATCCCAAACATGGGAGTAGTAAAGAGAAATATGCGTCCGATCAGCTTGCGCGGTAGCCACGCCCCCTGAGCCCCTAATGTTTTACATGACAGCCCTGAATGAGTCATTCATGCAGTGATGGCGCATGCGCAGAATGACCTTAGCTAATTCATGATGATGGTGGGCTGACATGTTGTAATCAGTAATATATAGTTAGTAGTGTACGAGCCACTGGCTACATGTTGTTAATACTGACATCCATGTCGACTCTTAGCAGCGATGGTGACCAGTAGGGTGCATCATTCCTGAACGCAAGTAAACGTTAGCACAAATGTTTACATGCCTACAGTGCCAAATACAGCCCCAGACACAGCTCTGTCCTTTTCTTTTTGGGTAAGGGGTTCTGAATGCAGCACTGCATTATGCTGCTAGGTGTAGCTGTGTGAATGGGCCCATAGATTTCTATGATGTTAAGTACAGATACGAACAAAACTATACACATCTATATGCTTGTGTGAATGAGCCCTTAAACTTGTGTGTTAATGCAAAACAAAGCAGCCATTGCTGCGTTTCATAGGATTGTGCACCCGATTAACTCCCATCACACAATAACAACATGCCTCGATAGTAAAGTAAACACACCACAAAGGTTGCAGGCCGCATTTATTTGCTTTAAATGAATTTTAACCATGAAACAGACATTTAACCTTTAGTGCCAAACGGAACCACTGCTGATAATTAACAGACCACCATGCTTAAGCTGGGTATACATGGTTATATTTTCTTCTTTCAACCTGCAGGTTGAAGGAAGAAAATATAACAGATTCTTCCATCCATGCTTACAAGCTTACATGGATGGAGGAATCCTCTGCTGTTTTGCGTTCTATTCTGATGGTGGCCAACGACCGCTGTCAGAATACTCGAATGGCTCATTGGCTGCAAGCTCAGTTTGGCCAAAGATTTTCCAACCTGCTACTTCGAGGTGTACAATAAGTGGTAATATGCAGTGTCATTGCAAGTAGTAGAGTGCATCTATACATACAGGAGACTACCAGGTACTGAGCCTTACACCCAGCATACAGATAACATGAAGTGATACTGCACAATGTCCATATGTAAATATTGCAGACCTTTTAGAAGCTGTAACCAAAACAAAAAATATACATTAACTGACTTTTACACATACAAAATTATAATATACTAACAAAGGACAACTTGTAGCTGAAGAGGAGTGGGTGAGGGCTCTGCTGAATGAGCTGTACATCCCGCAGGGAGTCCGGATGAAAGAGGTAGAAAACTGGGTGGACCTAATGATTCTGGGATGAGTTGACAAGGCTGCATTTTCTTTTGAGCATACTTTTTATATATGAACCCCCTATAGTGATATAAACGATATAGCTTTGTAAGCCAAAGATGTAATGGAAATGTATGTTTTGTGTCATAGTTTCTGTAAAATGTTATATAATATGGTAACAATTTTATAGAAAGTCCAACTCTGGGATAGAGTGGGGTCCTCTATCCCCAGTTGCTGCAGTTTGTGTGCTCATTGGGGAAAGTTTCACGTTGCTGCCACACTTCCTTTCCGCATAGTCTCTGAGGGATTTCAGACTTTGGCATCCTGCTGTGTTGCATTATGTGCATTTTTGTGTGCGTGTGCTGCATTAAGATGGGGACGGGCTGGTAATAGTCAGAAACGCCCAATAAAACGGACATTCAACATTTTTTAGGAAAACAGCACACCACATCACAAGGTAGTGCATTAGTGTGCATTCTGGTACATGGCAATGCGTGTGTGTTGAAGTTGCATTACCTTATTGCATTCGGATGCCCTTCAAAATAAATAGCACTTCAGCATGCATGTTACTACTGTTCTGGGAAGGTGTGAATGGGCCCTAAGTGTTCTCCTTTAAATAAAATCTATAAACCATTTTTTGATGTCGTTCATCTTTCGTAAGGAAAAAAAAAGGATTATTGACATCCAGAGTACTTTCTGGGATGGAATCTACTTGCCTCGCACCATGAAAAATTATGTCCAGGTGCAATGATAGACTTTGCAAGAAGATTATGACCTAGCTTAAAAAAGCATAGGAATAACCAAATCTGGCTTGCTTTTAGACTGGTCCCTGGAGGCTCTCCCCCCTCCTCCGCTGCAGCAGTCTAAGGCCGTCTCGGAGGACCGGACGAGTATAACTTTGTCATTTTCCTCCCTTGACGAAAACAAGCAGTTGACCGTTGCAGTGGAGCTACCCATATAAATCAAAATGTTGCCCAGAGTTCTTCAAAGCACTATTATCCGACATACTGGGAGGAGATTGAAAAAAAACCCCACACAGCACGTTGGTTAATCTGCCAACATCGATTCAGAATTGAAACATTCGTTTTGTGTAGATTTTCCCTTGAAAAGCCATGTTCAATTCCTTGTATTTCCCAGTTCAGAGGCGGCAGTATGACAGAGCTCACTATGGGCAGATTTAATTGAAGCGATGGCTGCTTTTTAATAACCAAATGACAGCTCATGAAGTAGTTGAATTTTCTTGAACAATTTGCATATCATACCCTAAAGCTCTTAAGCTCTGCTACCCATCAGCAAATAGAGTAATGACCCAGAACTGACTCATTAAGTGCGCAGAGTGAAGCCTAAATGAATAATAATGACGGCTGTCTTAATTGCTTGCAAACAAAGTTAAACTGTGTTAAAAAAGTTAAACCGAAAATTCCATTTGAATTGCCTCAGCTTTCATCCAAACTAGGCACAGAACAGGCTGAAGACAATGGAATGTGCATCTAGGGATGAACTGATCAATGTGTTTTATCAAATCAAGTCACCTCTGTTTCTCATAAGCCCAGCACTGCTATTCTCAATGAATGCATTTCTTTTTAACACCATGGAGGTGATCTGTTCTGAAAACCTGCAATTACACTGGCTATAAAAATGATGGAGAGGCGGCTGACAGGAGGCATCCGGATTTAATGAAAGATGCAAGAGCAGATTTTAAAACCAAATTATAACTCTAGTGAATTATTATTCAGTTTCTTCATATTAGTTTTCTTGAGGAAGAAGCTATAAATGTAAATGGACAGCTAAAATACAAGAGTAGATGGATCTGTACATACACAGGATCTTACGCCCTTATGCCAGCAGGGCCGACTAGCAAGATACCGAAGCTTGGCCCAGTGGGAGATTCCTCCATACACACAGTTTAGTGTAGATGGAGGAATCTGTTGTACCTTTTCCATCTGACCATAGGCTGATCTATATAGAAAATCTATTGGTGTATGGCCAGCTTGAGGCTTTCGCATCACATATGTGTACACTGAATACTTTAGTGCTGTAACTAAGCAGTTCCTTTCAATGGTTTGGAAGTGCCACAAGGGGCTACCTAAAGTCCAGAACACATTTAAAGCATACATGTATCTGTTGTTGCTGATGCATTTTGTGTATAATTGTTTTTTTTTTACTCTTAGGATGTTCCAACCAAACTGGTAGCTAAAGCCGTCCCCCTACCGATGACTGTTCGTGGACACTGGTTTTTGAGCCCAAGGACCGAGTACACTGTGGCTGTCCAGACTGCATCAAAACAGGTGGATGGAGATTATGCCGTGTCAGAATGGAGCGAGATTATTGAATTCTGCACTGGAGGTAAAAATGGAATCAGGAATTGTTTTCAGCAGAATTTTCAGTATTACCAACAAGTACTTAGTGGTAACCCCAACTGAGAGGATTTCTGGATCCAGTGTGTATCTGTGCCACTGCTCTTACCCTCACAGTTCTAGCTAATACAGTTCTGGTTTATGCTGTTTGTGTATAGGTCTGTAGAATCCTAAAAGCATCAGAGTGAAAGGGTCACTCCCTGATATTTCAATTCTTATACATGCCAAAGTGTTTAACCACCTGATGGTTTTCTTGTATCTCTCAGGGACTGTATTGGTGAGATTTGCGTTCGTGTTTGCATATGAGCTGTGGTCATTATTAGGAGTTCAGATTCTCCTTGTTGGGTACTATTTTTATTTTATGTTATGGAAAATATAAAAGAAGGAACCATAGTGTACAAAATTGGAACACCAAAAACTCCCAGGTGGAACAGAGTCCAGAATTATGGGAGGGAGATCTTGCTGCTGCAGCTAAGAGAACCTCATGGAAAGATTTGTGATTTCTAATGATGGATGCCAGCACAGGTGCTCCTTGTCCCTTCAGCTTTGATGCAGGACTCTGGTCATGATTATTGACTAGTATGCAGATTTGATTAGTCTGCATAGAATCCGGGTGTTTACAAACATTTGCACTTCACTTGGTTTATAGACCAATTTGTTCATTATTAATAGAGACACTTAAGAATCTATGTGCTTCCTGTAAAGCAATCCCGGAAGAGGAAAGGGGAGATGGGACAAAGAGTGGGTAAGATAATAATATAAGCCTCTTGGCCCCTCCAGGGCTAATGAAGAGTGAAGGTCACTGTAGCAGTGGAGGTTGATAGGCACAGGCATGTCAACACTTCCTACTTACACCAAGTGGCTGCACATGATGAGTTAACATACAGTTTGGTGAATACAAACAATAATGGTTACATTGAAGAACCAAAACAAAGTACTTGAAATAGGAAAATGTGTAAAATTGTTGAAACTGTTTTCTTTGAGGAGCATTCCATATCTACCAGCTGTCCCTATCAATTCCAACTCCATATACACTGACAAGGCTGATGGGAACCCTGAATTTTACAGGGAGGGGGATGGCACACTAGAACATTATTTGCCCTTCTATGTCATCTGGCCACAGTTCAGAGGCCAGGAATTGCATCATTTGCAATTGGTTGCTATGGCAGCAAACAGTCGCACTAGTTTGCAGCTTTTCCAAACCACAAATGGATAAACTCATGGTCACCCTGAACACTAAGTTCAGCCCTAGTCACCAATGGCAGCCTCTGTTTTACTCAGTACAGATGTCTTTAAATATTAGTCATGTAATTATTACTAGAGCTGAGGCTGGGCTTGGTGCAAACCCAGTTCACCTGAGTTTACCCAAGGCTGATCAAAACTCTGATTGCCACCCCATTCTCCCAACCCAAACAGAAGGGGGGGGGGTGCATAATTCCCCGCCTTGCAGCTATATGTCACAAAGTGGCACATATTAGGTCATGAGAGTGGCAGTCAGAGTTTTGAGTGGGCTTGGGTGAACTGGGTTCGTACCAAGCCAAGCCTCATCACTAATTATTACAATGAAAATATTGCCTTTATTCTGTGTTCAACAGTCATTAAAAAATAATCTTTTCACTTTCATAGACAGTAACACAGAAAGCTTGTAACATGTTCTTCCTTCATGGTAACTGATTAGACTTGTGTTTAGTTTTTTTTTTGCTTTCTTTACAGATTATTCATCGGTGCATCTAACACAGCTGATGGAGAAAGCTGAAGCAATCGCAGGACGTATGCTGAAATTTTCAGTTTTTTACCGTAATCAACACAAAGAATACTTTGACCACACTGAGTAAGACGCAT
The DNA here is from genome assembly GCF_000935625.1 of Nanorana parkeri. Classification (NCBI taxonomy): domain Eukaryota; kingdom Metazoa; phylum Chordata; class Amphibia; order Anura; family Dicroglossidae; genus Nanorana; species Nanorana parkeri. The sequence goes on from NW_017307606.1 coordinate 195,189, forward strand.
CTCTTTTTCTCCAAATATTTAACCACTCAAATTGCAACAGGAAAACTGCACTGCTGATTTAATTTGTGTATATAATATATTTTTAAAGATTACAAATCTAAAGGCTGCCTGTTCAAATATGTCGAAAAAGTAAACAAAACAAAAACGGTGCCTCCAGGCAACAGTAATGTATAAAATGAACATGATATAGTCATTCTCATAATTTAAATGAATGAAAATGCAGTTTTGCCACAGACAATATGTACAGCCTTACATATACCAGCACTTCCAATGCATGAAATTAGAATCAAGTGTTTAAAATTAGTGCCAGTGATTAGAACCTCCTTTTAGGAGTATGCAGATACGCCATTTTAAAGCTCAGGGGTGAACCCCTCCCTTAGGCTTAGGACCAGTGAACAAGTTGGAATAAAAACCCTGGTGCAATTGTGGCTTTGGAATGGGGGCTATGACACCTTGAGAGAGAAGCTGATCTAAAGCATGAAAAGAAAGCCCCTCCCCTCCACACCTTTTGAAGAGACTTTGGGAGGTTTAACAGCAGGAAACGGGGAGGAGGCTGGTAGTGAAACTCTAGTTTGTAGCCCTGTAAAATGACATGCTGGACACAGAATGTTCCGCTTCCAGGGAGCAGCAAAGGCTGAGGGACATCCTTACTCATGAAAGGGTGCTCCCACTTCTTTAAATTGGAGGTCCAACTCTTGCAGCGAAACTGTGTACCCTGCTTGGGTTTTGAACCTGACGCTTGGTGAGGATGAAAGGAACACTTAAAGGAGGGACTGGAAGTCTTGGCTTTCAGATTCTTAGGCTTCTACTTCTGAGGTAACATGGTATTCCTCCACCCCATGTGACTGCCTTGATATACGTATACAAGGATTACCTGAAAAGACGTTCTCCAGTTAAGGGAAGGGGGTTTGGGGGTGTGGGCTCCACTAACAACACTTCACCTCAGAGAATTAGGTGACAACAGCTTAATTTTATAAATTTTGCGGAGAGAACTAGTCTCGTAGGGAACAGTTCTCACTGTTCCATAATGTCCAGATCAGTCAGAATAAATCTGGGGTCACTAGTCTGGACCAGACTGACAAACTGCCATAGAGGCAGAGGTATGACCAGGCCTGCAAATGTGGGCTAAAAGATTGCTTTTAAACCTCTTGTCTGTGTGGTCTTTAAAAATCAGGACATCTTCAAAAATGACTGAGTCTTTTCAGGCAAGAAATGGCAGGATCCACGGTAGGGACCGCTCAGTTATCAAGGAAGTCATCCTCAGTAGGATACTGCTGGACACACGTGATCCCACTCCCTTTGTAGCACAAGCTGTAAGAGCGAGTGGACAGGGAACATTGTTGCAGGTTTTGGAATTTTTTGTCACCTTCGGGAGGGTTGAGGCAGCAATTCTAACTGCAAACAAGTGTGTACAAGGTGCAAGTGCATCTGCAAGGACAGAAATCATGTCATTTAAAATTTCCTCTAAGTTAAAGGACAGGTCTTCTTCATATGAGGATTTCTAAGAACTGGATACAGTTCCTTCCCCACCCTCTTCCTCAGAGAGTGAACACACAGTTAAAGGGTATTCTGAAGGGAAGAAGGGGGCCACTTGCGGCTCCTGTAGCTAGAAGCATCCAACAGGTTAGCCATTTTCCCCATAAAACAACAGTAAACTCCTCTCTGAATAACAGGTCAGAGAAGGGGTGAAGGAAGACACTGTAGATAGAAGCAGAGGAGAAGGAGAGCCCAACATAGGATCTATAGAGGTGTTGGTCCCTCTGGACAGCCAAGCCACAATTTGGCAAATGTACCCCCCACACTAGCAACCCCATGCCTATTCTGCGCCATGCTGTATCCCCCCCAGTACTCACAGCACAGGTGAGAGTTTGGCCAAACCCAAAAATCTGAAAGCAGTAGCAGCAATAGGTGACCCAGTGACTCGGCAGTAGCATGGCTCCCAGAGGCTCTGCAGGGATAGACAGCAGGCATGTTTGCTGTGCTCAGAGTGCCCAAAAGGACAGGCACATGTGCAGTAGAAATGGGAGGAGCAACACAGGCGCAGTAACTGTAGCACAGTAACCATATTACCAGCTGGCATGGGTGCCAGACAATGATCAACCTTGCAGCTAAGGACAGAGGATACTGGGGATGGGTGGGGTGAGATGAGTTAATTCCCCTTTTTCTTTTTATATTATTATGAAAATGGTAAAAAAAATTCCTTCCACCAATGTATGACGTTTGGTGAAAGCATGGGGGTCTTTAAACACACTCCCGGAATGCTGTAGCACACTTTACACTTCAGACAATTCTTGGTGACTAAACAATGCCTTCTGAAAACAAGTGCGGAGAGAAGGGAGGAAGGATACTGCTGAGTGTTGCATGCACACAGGTAGTCAAAAATTGACATTTGTTTAATACATTCGGATTGAACTCTGAACGTGTTGTCCAGCAGAATGCATGCAATTGTTCAAACTACTTATAGTGAGTTAGCCAGAGCTTGCCTGTGACAGTAGTTCAGATGATGCTCCTGTGGTCTCCCATTATATAATAGAATTATTGAATTTCTCTGACTCATCAAACACCCCAGTGTGCTTAATGAGAATCCTCGCTGGTGTGCTTGTGTCAGTACAGTCCATTACATCTCTCTGCAGCACAGCCACACTGACCTACAGTATGAAGAAATGTGAACCCCCTTCTGACTGCATGAATGCTCTATACAACCTCATATCCAATATGACTTACTTACAGCTAGTCTATTTAGATTCACTTTTAGATCTATCAATTATACGCGATTTACACACAACAGTGAATTTAAAAGACTTTGTTGCAGACTCTTACCCTTTCCGGCTTTTGTCGTTTGCGTCACCTTTTGATTCCTGAATGGGTCAGTCTGTGTTTTATAACCACCTGATCAAATCTCAGTGTTCTAATAAGGAAAGCTGCAGTCTTTACTAGACAAGTCTTGGGAGTATCTCACTAAAAATTCAATTCCTAATGCAGGCGATACCTAAAATATTACTTGTATCTCAAAACAGACTTCTGAGCAAATCAGTGAACCAATTCCATCTTTGTGAGATTTCTGGACATAAGAAAATGCCTCCAGATTGCCGTATTGCATTGATTCTTTTTTTAAAATAACATTAAATTACAAAATGGCCGGTGTAGCACATGTATATGCTATATTGTATTTTTTGGTTTTTCCTTTAATACATTTTAAAGGCTTTACATTTTAAGGCTTTCTTTAGTCCCTTGGGCAAAAAAATTATTCATCAGAACATATTGGTACATGGTGGTTGTATGGGGTCGGATTCATTCTTATTGGAGGTAACACAGGGACACAGAAAAGTACCTACCCTTTACTGGCCTGCATTGCAAACAACATGTGGAAAGGTTAAAGGTGTGTCTTATGTTTTGGATACAATGTTAACATATGCTGCCTCTTGTTTTCGTGAGCGTACACACAACTATGTAAGGGGCCACTAATCAAGCAAGGAGTTCTTGTAATGTTTCAATCACCTAACATTTTCAGGAGAGATATCTCTAAAAACTCCAATGAACCTTTCTACAGAAGTGGAACTTTTAACCCCCCTCCCCAACGCGCACACACACACGAAAATTTGTGTGCAGCAAATCTAGTGTAGAAGAGGCAAACCAATAGGAAAAAAAAAACATTCTTACCTGCCTGCCCACAACAGTAAGGTTCTTGTATTCATCCATTTAAGTCACCCGTCTGTTCTTACATGGATTCTTAAAGCGGAAATAGACCCTCCAATATTTATTATATAAATATATTATAGAATCTATTCCCGCTTTAAGAATCCATGTAAGAACAGACAGGTGAATTGTTGACTTAAATGGATGAATAAAAAGTAAAGCACAAATGAACACATGTATCATGAATTCATGTTAATGACTAACATATTCAACTGTTTAATGGAAAACTCCCATTGAATACAATGCGATTTATATATTGGAGCGTTTTGCAGAGCGTTCGTCGAGCGTAGAACACGCTAAAAAACGTTCAGGTGTGAACGAGGGCTAAAGCCAGAACCAAAACCCTCCTCAGACCTCTGTTATTAACCTTAAAATGTACTACTTCCAGGCCACTGATTTGTTTCTTAAATCTTTTACTGTGTTGCCGTAATCATAATCCTCATTTCTAAGATTTTTTTCAAGGCTGTATTTTGGTGACACTCATGTTATATTAGAGGTTAGGCGCTTCTTACTAAGTAGTTAGTTTGTGGCTTTCCGAGAGCAATAGCGGGCAGATTCTTCTACTTGCAAAATATTTTTTTTAAATGGTCCTACATATTTATCTGCATTTACATGCTTTTTTTTATTTTAGGAAGCATCATGGGAATGTCATGCAGCCCTCACTAAAAGACAACAGTGGCAGCCATGGTTCCCCAATCAGTGCCAAACTGGAAGGAATCTTCTTCAGCTGCAACACCGAGTTCAACACTGGGAAGCCTCCACAAGATTCTCCATATGGGAGGCACAGAGTCGTGATCCCTGCTGAAAAACTCTTCAATCCAAACACCAACCTATACTTTGGGGACTTCTACTGTATGTACACAGCGTATCACTATGTCATTGTGGTTATTGCTCCAGTGGGCTCACCAGGAGATGAGTTTTGTAAGCAACGCCTTCCTCAGCTCAGCCTGAATGACAACAAATTTCTGACCTGCACCGAAGAGGACGGCAGTCTGGTATTTCATCATGCCCAAGACGTAAACTTGGAAGTCATTTACACTGACCCTGTGGATCTTTCTTGGGGTACAGTGGCAGAAATAATTGGCCACCAGCTCATGAGTTCGTCTACTGCCAACGCAAAAAAAGATCCCAGCTGCAAGACCTGCAACATTAGTGTTGGACGTTAAAAGCCCCACTCGGCCCACCGTGAAAGCAGTTTAACCCTCCCTTTCCATTCTTACCAGACATTTTGTCCGGAAGCATGCAAAATGCAGCTGTCACCAAAAGCATACACTGAAACTAGAACTCCTTAACCCCTTCGCTGCCTGACGAAGCCTGCAAGGCATTGCTTGGCATTGCACTGTAGTTCCTCCCGCAGCAAAGGATTTAAAAAGCTTTTTTTAAACTTTTTTTATTATTTGTGAAGTTGATGCTGCTCTTAACCACTACAAACCATTCTGTTCTCTGCCAATTGTTAAAACCTAGATGTTGCAGTTTGTTTTTTTTAGTGTTTTTTTTTTTGCTTTTAAAAAAAAACAAAATAATGATTTCTTTGCCAAACGTAACAAAACTCTACGTAGACTGCTTTAGTAAGTTAAACTTATCAATATTGGCTTTTATTGGGGTGTCTAAATAGCAATTATTTTACATTACTAAAAGAAAACTATTGGGAACTAAAAAAAAAAAAATAGCATGGAAAATTGTAATTTCAGCATGAGTGAGCTCTCAAAGCCTAGAGACATCAGCACTTCCAACTCGGCTGGACATATGTTAAATGTTAAACGATATTAGCTAACATGAAACAAATACTGTGTTCCAACATCATTAATATGATAGAAAAATATTTTATTTGTACCGTTGTATAAAATATTTACAAATCATATAGAATATATAGAGCACATTTTATTAGCAACTGTGTACATGTCATAAACCATTTTTCCCTTATCAAAGATGTAGACTGTAAACTTCATTGAATCGTGTATACGTTCCTGTTACTCTTGCTTCGAAGATTTTAATTAAAAACAACTAAAGTCATTCCGGTTTATACAGTGTTTAAAAAAAAAAAAAAATCAAAAACATAACATAACACCACATAAAAGGTCATGAAAATTATTTTTGCACTCCCAATAAACAATTTTAAAACATCGGCTTTAAAATCATGCATTCTGGATACAAGAGAAATAGAAAGAATATTTTGATCAGTAGGAATATTTAGAAAAAAGACAAGTGCTTAGCACAACAGCAAAAACGGTCCGAGTGGTTTTCTCTGTGTGAGTGCCTGTGAGTGACACGAGTAGAAAAAAGGAAATTAGCAGCATACATCAAGTCCACACATCTTACTGTATTGAGGAATAAGACTTCTAACTTTGATAATCAAACATGAAAAACAGTATTAAGGCAGCTTTGCATATTCAACATTCGTGAATTTAGAGGGAGTTGGAAGTATGAAGATTCCCCCTTTCCCCCAAAGAAAAAAAAAATATAAATATATATATATTATTAAAACTTTTTTTTTTTTATTTTACAAAATACTTTACAAGGGCCTTCTGGT